>NW_012288300.1:0-4529 GCF_000151885.1 Dipodomys ordii
GTGTCCCCCGCTGTGTCCTTGCTGTGTCCCCGCTGGGTCCCGCTGAGTCCCGCAGTGTCTCCCGCTGAGTCCCGTTGTGTCAACGCTGTGTCCCGCTGTGTCCCCGCTCTATCGATGCTGTGTCCCGCTGGGTCCCGCTGTGTCATCTCTTTGTTCCCCACTGTGTCCCGCTGTGTCCCCCGCTGTGTCTCTCGCTGTGTCCCGCTGTGTCCCCGGCTGTGTCCGGCTGTGTCCCGCTGTGTCCCCCGCTGTGTCCTTGCTGTGTCCCCGCTGTGTCCCGCTTTGTCCTGCAGTGTCCCCAGCTGTGTCACGCTGTGTCACCGCTGTGTCCCGCTGTGTCCTCGCTGTGTCCCCCGCTGGGTCCCGCTTTGTCCTTGCTGTGTACCCCGCTGTGTTCCTCTGTGTCCCCGGCTGTGTCACGCTGTGTCCCCTGCTGTGTCCCCACTGTGGCACGCTGTGTTTCGCTGTGTCCTGCTGTGTCCTCGCTCTGTCTCATTCAGTGTCCAGCTGTGTCCCCCGCTGTGTCCCGCTGAGTCCCCTGCTGTGTCCCGCTGTGTCCCCCTGTGTCACGCTCTGTCCCATCAGTGTCCCTCTGTGTCCAGCTCTGTCCCCGTTGTGTGTCCGCTGTGCCCCGCTGTGTACCCTTCTGTGTCCAGCTGTGTCCCCTCTGTGTCCCGCTGTGTCCCTTCTCTGTCCCCCGCTGTCCACCGCTGTGTCCCCAGGCTGTGTCCCGCAGTGTCCCCGCTGTGTCCCGCTGTGTCCTACTGTGTCCCGTGGTGTCCCGCTTTTTCCCCTCTATGTCCCCTGCTGAGTCCCCTCTGTGTCCCTGCTGTGTCCAGCTGTGTCCTTGCTGTGTCCTCCGCGGACTCCCGCTTTGTCCCACGCTGTGTCCTACTGTGTCCCACTGTGTCCCTGCTGTGTCCCCCGCTGTGTCCCGCTGTGTCCCGCTGTGTCCCCCGCTGTGTCCTGCTGGGTCCCGCTGTGTCCCCGCTGTGTCCCTGCTGTGTCCGGCTGTGTCCCCCGCTGTGTCCCGCTATGTCCCGCTGTGTCCCCCGCTGTGTACCGCTGTGTCCCCGCAGGTTCACCGCTGTTTCACGCTGTGTCCTGCTGTGTTCCGTGGTGTCCTTCTTTGTCCCCCGCTGTGTCCCGCTGTGTCTCGCTGTTTCCCGCTGTGTCCTCGCATTGTTCCATGCTGTGTTCCGCTGTGTCCTCCCTGTGTCCCCCGCTGTGTCCTGCTGTGTCCCCCGCTGTGCCCCGCAGTGTCCCGCTGTGTCCCTCTATGTCATCCGCTGTGTCCTTGTTGTGTCCCTGCTGGGTCCCGCTGTGTCACCGCTGTGTCCCGCTGTGTCCCTGCTCTATAGACGCTGTGTCCCGCTGTGTCCCCCGCTGTGTCCCGCTGGGTCCCGCTGTGTCCCCCGCTGTGTCCCGCTGTGTCCCCGCAGGTTCACCGCTGTTTCACGCTGTGTCCTGCTGTGTTCCGTGGTGTCCCGCTTTGTCTCCCGCTGTGTCCCGCTGTGTCCACTGCTGGGTCCCCGCTGGGTCCCGCTGTGTCTCGCTGTGTCCCGCTGTGTCCTCGCTTTGTCCCATGCTGTGTTAAGCTGTGTCCTCCCTGTGTCCCCCGCTGTGTCCCGCTGTGTCCCCCGCTGTGCCCCGCTGTGTCCCCCGCTGTGCCCCGCATTGTCCCATTGTGTCCCGCTGTGTCCCGCTGGGTCCCCTGCTGTGTCCCGCTGTGTCCCCCGCTGTGCCCCGCAGTGTCCCGATGTGTCCCGCTCTGTCCCCCACTGTGTCGAAGCTGAGTCCTCTATGTGTCGCCGCTGTGTCCCGCTGTGTCCTCGCTGTGTCCCCTGCTGTCTCCCGCTTTGTCCCACGCTGTGTCCCACTGTGTCCCGCTGTGTCCTCGCTGTGTCCCCTGCTGTGTCCTGCTGTGTTCCCGCTGTGTCCCAAGCTGTGTCCCGCTGTGTCCTGCTGTGTGCCCCGCTGTGTCCCACTATGTTCCCGCAGTGTCCCCGCTGTGTCCCCGCTGTGTCCTCGCTGTGTTCCCCGCTGTGTCCCGCTGTGTCCCCCGCTGTGTCTCGCTGTGTCTACTGCTGTGTCCCCACTGTGTCCCGCTGTGTCTTGCTGTGTCCCGCTGTGTCCTCACTGTTTCCCACGCTGTGTTCTGCTGTGCCCTCGCGGTGTCCCCCGCTGTGTCCCGTTGTGTCCCCAGCTGTGTACCCCACTGTGTCCCGCTGTGTCCCCACTGTATCGACGCTGTGTCCCGCTGGGTCCCGCTGTGTCCTCCCTGTGTTCCCCACTGTGTCCCGCTATGAACCCCTCTGTGTCCCTCGCTGTGACCCGCTGTGTCCCGCTGTGTACTGCTGTGTCCCCCGCTGTGTCCCACTGTGTCCCCGCTGTGTTCCAATGCGTCCTCGCTGTGTCCCGCGCTGGGTCCCGCTGGGTCCCCCCTGTTTCCCCCGCTGTGTCCCGCTGTGTCCGGCTCTGTCCCCCGCTGTGTCCCCCGCAGTGTCAGCGCTTTGTCCCGCTGTGTCCTCGCTGTGTCCCCCGCTGTCTCCAGCTCTGTACCCCGCTGTGTCTCAAGCTTTGACCCCGCTGTGTCCCACTGTGTCCCGCTGTGTCCCGCTGTGCCCCCACTGTGTCCCGTTGTGTTCACAGCTGTGTATCACGCTGTGTAACGCTGTGTCCCAGCTGTATCGACGCTGTGTACGGCTGGGTCCCGCTGTGTCCTTGCTGTGTTCCCCGCTGGGTCCTGCTGTGTCCCCCCTGTGTGCCCCGCTGTGTCCCACTGTCCCGCTGTGTCCCCCGCTGTGTCCCTATGTGTCCCACGCTTTGTCCCCCTGTGTCCCGCTGTTTCCCACTGTGTTCTGTGGTGTCCCGCTTTGTCCCCCGCTGTGTCCCCCGGTGAGTCGCCGCTGTGTCCCCGCTTTGTCCCGCTGAGTCCTCCATGTGTCCCCCGCTGTGTACCGCTGTGTCCGGCTGTGTCCCCCGCTGTGTCCCCCGCTTTGTTCCCACAGTGTCAGCACTGTGCCCCGCTGTGTCCTCGCTGTGTCCCCCGCTGTCTCCCGCTGTGTCCCGCTGTGTCCCCCGCTGTGCCCTGCAGTGTCCCGCTCTGTACCGCTGTGTCCTCGCTGTGTCCCGCTGTGTCCCCGCTGTGTCTCCCGCTGTCTCAGCTCTGTCCCCTGCTGTGTCTCACGCTTTGTCCCCGCTGTGTCCCACTGCGTCCCGCTGTGTCCCGCTGTGCCCCCACTGTGTCCCGTTGTGTCCACAGCTTTGTACCATGCTGTGTAACGCTGTGTCTCCGCTGTATCTACGCTGTGTCCCGCTGAGTGCCGCTGTGGACTCGCTGTGTTCCCCGCTGTGTCCAGCTGTTTCCCCCACTGTGTCCCCCACTGTGTCCTCGCTGTGTCCCCCGCTGTGTCCCGCTGTGTCCCGCTGTGTCCACGCTATGTCCCGCTCTGTGTCCTCGCTGTGACCCCCGCCATGTCCCGCTGTGTCCCGCTGTGTCCCGCTGCGTCCCCACTGTGTCCCGCTTTGTCCCCCACTGTGTCCCGCAGTGACCCCGCTGTGTCCCGCTGTGTCCCACTGTGTCCGTGGTGTCCAGCTTTGTCCCCTGCTGTGTCCCCGGCTGAGTCTCGCTGTGTCCCCACTGTGTCCTCTCTGTGTCCCCCGCTGTGTCCTGCTCTGTTCCCCACTGTGTCTCCCGTTTTGTCCCTGCTGTGCCCCACTGTGTCCCGCTGTGTCCTGCTGTGTCCCCCACTGTGTCCCATTGTGTCAACAGCTGTGTACCACGCTGTGTCCCGCTGTGTCCCCGCTGTATCGTCAATGTGTCCCGCTGGGTCCTGCTGTGTCTCTCTCTGTGTTCCCCACTGTGTCCCGCTGTGTCCCCCGCTGTGTCCTGATTTGTGCCTGCTGTGTACCCCGCTGTGTTCCTCTGTGTCCCCTGCTGTGTCCCGCTGTGTCCCCTGCTCTGTCCCCACTGTGTCACGCTGTGTTTCGCTGTGTCCGGCTGTGTCCTCGCTCTGTCTCCCTCAGTGTCCAGCTGTGTCCTCCCTGTGTCCCCCGATGTGTCCCGCTGAGTCCTATTCTGTGTCCCGCTGTGTCCCGCTGTGTCACGCTCTGTCCCCTCTGTGTCCCTCTGTGTCCAGCTCTGTCCCTGTTGTGTGTCCGCTGTGCCCCGCTGTGTACCCTTCTGTGTCCAGTGGTTTCCCCTCTGTGTCCCGCTGTGTCCCTTCTCTTTCCCCCGCTGTCCACCGCTGTGTCCCCCGGCTGTGTCCCGCAGTGTCCCCGCTGTGTCCCGCTGTGTCCTACTGTGTCCCGTGGTGTCCCGCTTTTTCCCATCTATGTCCCCTGCTGAGTCCCCTCTGTGTCCCCGCTGTGTCCAGCTGTGTCCTCGCGGTGTCCTCCGCTGTCTCCCGTTTGTCCCACGCTGTGTCCTACTGTGTCCCACTGTGTTCCTGCTGTGTCCCCCGCTGTGTCCCGTTGTGTCCCGCTGTGTCCCCCGCTGTGTCCCGCTGTGTCCCCGCAGGTCACCG
>NW_012288301.1:0-3264 GCF_000151885.1 Dipodomys ordii
CTACTCTGTCCCGTGGTGTCCCGCTTTTTCCCCTCTATGTCCCCTGCTGAGTCCCCTCTGTGTCCCCGCTGTGTCCAGCTGTGTCCCGCTGTGTCCCCCGCTGTGTCCTGCTGGGTCCCGCTGTGTCCCCCGCTGTGTCCTGCTGGGTCCCGCTGTGTCCCCGCTGTGTCCCTGCTGTGTCCGGCTGTGTCCCCCGCTGTGTCCCGCTGGGTCCCGCTGTGTCCCCCACTGTGTCCCGCTGTGTCCCCGCAGGTTCACCGCTGTTTCACGCTGTGTCATGCTGTGTTCCGTGGTGTCCCGCTTTGTCCCCCGCTGTGTCCCGCTGTGTCCACTGCTGGGTCCCCGCTGGGTCCCGCTGAATCTCGCTGTTTCCCGCTGTGTCCTCGCATTGTCCCATGCTGTGTTCCGCTGTGTCCTCCCTGTGTCCCCCGCTGTGTCCTGCTGTGTCCCCCGCTGTGCCCCGCAGTGTCCCACTGTGTCCCGCTGTGTCCTCGCTGTGTTAAACTGTGTCCCCCCTGTTTCCCCGCTGGGTCCTGCTGTGACCCGCTGTGTCCCGCTGGGTCCCCTGCTTTGTCCCGCTGTGTCCCCGCAGTGTCCCCAAAAGTATCCCGATGTGTCCCCCTGTGTCCTGTGGTGTCCCGATTTGTCCCCCACTATGTCCCCTGCTGAGTCCCCTCTGTGTCCCCGCTGTGTCCCGCTGTGTCCTCAGCTGTGTCCCGCTGTGTCCCCAGCTGTGTCCTTCTGTGTCCCGCTAGATCCTGCTGGGTCCCACAGTGTCCCCGCTGGGTCCCCGCTGTGTCCCGCTGTGTCCCTGCAGGTTCACCGCTATTTCACGCTGTGTCCCGCTGTGTTCCGTGGTGTCCCGCTTTGTCCCCCGCTGTGGCCTCCCTGAGCCACCTCTGTGTCCCCGCGGTGTCCCGCTGAGTCCTCGCTGTGTCCGCCTCTGTCTCCCGCTCTGTCCACCGCTGTGTCTCACGCTTTGTCCCCGCTGGGTCCCGCTGTGTCCCACTCTGTCCCCCACTGTGTCCCCCACTGAGTCCTCTATGTGTCGCCACTGTGTCCCGCTGTGTCCTCGCTGTGTCCCCTGCTATCTCCCGCTTTGTCCCATGCTGTGTCCCGCTGTGTCCCGCTGTGTCCTCGTTGTGTCCCCGGCTGTGTCCTGCTGTGTTCCCGTTGTGTCCCAAGCTGTGTCCCGCTGTGTCCCGCTGTGTGCCCCGCTGTGTCCTGCTGGGTGCCACTGTGTCCCCGCTGTGTCCCCGCTGTGTCCTCGTTGTGTCCCGCTTTGTCTACTTCTGTGTCCCCACTGTGTCTTGCTGTGTCTCGCTGTGTCCCGCTGTGTCCTCGCTGTTTCCCACGCTTTGTTCTGCTGTGTCCTCGCTGTGTCCCCCGCTGTGTCCCGTTGTGTACTCAGCTGTGTACCCCGCTGTGTCCCGCTGTGTCCCCGCTGTATCGACGCTGTGTCCCGCTTGGTCCTGCTGTATCCTCGCTGTGTTCCCCGCTGTGTCCCGCTGTTTACCCCTCTGTGTCCCCCGCAGTGTCCCGCAGTGTCCCGCTGTGTACTGCTGAATCCCCCGCAGTGTCCACAAATGTGTCCGGCTGTGTCCTTCTGTGTCCCCGCTGTGTCCCAATGCGTCCTCGCTGTGTCCTGCGCTGGGTCCCGCTGTGTCCCCCCTGTGTCCCCCGCTGTGTCCCGCTGTGTCCGGCTGTGTCCCCCGCTGTGTCCCCCGCTGTGGCCCCCGCAGTGTCAGCGCTGTGTCCCGCTGTGTCCTCGCTGTGTCCCCTGCTGACTCCCGCTCTGTACCCCGCTGTGTCTCAAGCTTTGTCCCCGCTGTGTCCCACTGTGTCCCGCTGTGTCCCGCTGTGCCCCCACTGTGTCCCGTTGTGTTCACAGCGGTGTACCACGCTGTGTAACGTTGTGTCCCCGCTGTATCGACGCTGTGCACCGCTGGGTCCCGCTGGGTCCTCGCTGTGTTCCCCGCTGTGTCCCGCTGTGTCCACCACTGTGTCCCCCACTGTGTCCCTATGTGTCCCACGCTTTGTCTCCCTGTGTCCCCGCAGTTTCCCCATTTTGTGCCACTGTTTCCCACTGTGTTCTGTGGTGTCCCGCTTTGTCCCCCGCTGTGTCCCCCGGTGAGTCGCCGTTGTGTCCCCGCTTTGTCCCGCTGAGTCCTCCATGTGTCCCCCGCTGTGTCCCGCTGTGTCCCCCGCTGTGTCCCGCTGTGTCCACTGCTGGGACCCGGCTGTGTCCCGCTGTGTCCCGCTGTGTCCTCACTGTGTCCCACTCTGTGTTCCGTTGTGTCCTCGCTGTGTCCCCCGCTGTGTCCCGCTGTGTCCCCCGCTGTGCCCTGCAGTGTCCTGCTCTGTCCCGCTGTGTCCTCGCTGTGTCCCGCTGTGTCCCACTGTGTCCCCCACTGTTTCCCCTGCTGTGTCCGGCTGGGTCCCCCACTGTGTCCCACTCTGTCCGCCTCTGTGTCCTGCTGTGTCCCCCGCTGTTTCCCTCTGTGTCCCCGCAGTGTTACTGCTGTTTTCTGCTGTGTCCCGCTGTGTCCCCCGCTGTGTCCCCAAAGGTTCACCGCTGTTTCACTCTGTGTCCCGCAGTGTTCCGTGGTGTCCCGCTTTGTCCCCCGCTGTGGCCCCCCCTGAACCACCTCTGTGTCCCCGCTGTGTCCCGCTGTGTCCTCGCTGTGTCCGCCTCTGTCTCTCGCTCTGTCCACCTCTGTGTCTCACGCTTTGTCCCCGCTGGGTCCCGCTGTGTCCCGCTCTGTCCCCCACTGTGTCCTCCGCTGAGTCCTCTATGTGTCGCCACTGTGTCCCGCTGTGTCCTCGCTGTGTCCCCTGCTATCTCCCGCTTTGTCCCACGATGTGTCCCTCTGTGTCCCGCTGTGTCCTCGCTGTGTCCCCTGCTGTGTCCTGCTGTGTTCCCGCTGTGTCCCAAGCTGTGTCCCGCTGTGTCCTGCTGGGTGCCGCTGTGTCCCCGCTGTGTCCCCGCTGTGTCCTCGCTGTGTCCCGCTGTGTCTACTGCTGTGTCCCCACTGTGTCCCACTGTGTCTCGCTGTGTCCCGCTGTGTCCTCGTTGTTTCCCACGCTGTGTTCTGCTGTGTCCTCGCTGTGTCCCCCGCTGTGTCCCGTTGTGTACCCAGCTGTGTACCCCGCTGTATCCCGCTGTGTCCCCGCTGTATCGACGCTGTGTCCCGCTTGGTCCCGCTGTGTCCTCGCTGTGTTCCCCGCTGTGTCCCGCTGTTTACCCCTCTGTGTCCCCCGCTG
>NW_012288302.1:0-14322 GCF_000151885.1 Dipodomys ordii
TCCCCGCTGTGTCCCACTTTGTCCCCTCTCTGTCCCCTGCTGTCACCCGCTGTGTCCCCCACTGTGTTCCCACTGAGTCCCGCTGAGTCGCACACTTTGTCCCGCTGGACCCCTGCAGTGTCCCCGCTGTGTCCTACTGTGTCACACTGTGTCCCTTGTTGTTCTGCTTTGGCCCCCGCTGTTACCTCGCTGTGTTTTTTGCTGTGTCCCGCTGTGTACCCTTCTGTGTCTCCCGCTGTGTCCCGCTGTGTACCCTGCTGTGTCCAGCTGTGTCCTCGCTGTGTCCCCCGCTGTCTCCTGCTTTGTCCCACGCTGTGTCCCTCTGTGACCCGCTGTGTCCTCGCTTTGTCCCCCGCTGTGTCCCGCTGTGTCCCTGCTGTGTCCACTGCTGTGTCCCGCTGTGTACCCCGCTGTGTCCCGCTATGTCCTTGCAGTGTCCCCGCTGTGTCCCGCTGTGTCCCACTGTGTCCCGTGGTGTCCCAGTTTGTCCCCCGCTGTGTCCCCTGGTGAGTCCCCGCTGTGTCCCGCTGTGTCCCCCACTGGTTCCCGCTGTGTCTACTGCTGTGTCCCCGCTGTGTCCCGCTGTGTCCCGCTGTGTCCTCGCTGTGTCCCACGCTGTGTTCCGCTGGGTCCTCGCTGTGTCCCAAGATGTGTCCCGTTGTGTCCCCAGCTGTGTCCCCGCTCTGTCCAGCTGTGTTTCCGCTGTGTCCCTGCTGTGTCCCCACTGTGTCCTGCTGTATACTGCTGTGTCCCCCGCTGAGTCCCGCTGTATCCCCGCTGTGTCCCGCTGTGTCCCCCATGTGTCCCGCGCTGTGTCCCACTGTGTCCCGCTGTGTCCCCCACTGTTTACCCTGCTGTGTCCGGCTGTGTCCCCCGCAGTGTCCCACCGTGTCCACTGCTGTGTCCCCGCTGTGTCCCACTTTTTCCCCGGCTGTGTCCCGCTGTATCCTCACTGTGTCCCCCGCTGTGTCCCAATGTGTCCTCTCTGTGTCCCCCGCTGTGTCCCGCTGTGTCCCCCGATTTGTCCCGCTGTGTCCCACTGTGTCCCCACTGTGTCCTGCTGTGTCCCGCTGTGTCCAACTGTGTCCCGCTCTGTCCCGCTGTGGCCCTTCTCTGTCTACGCTGTCCCCGTGCTGTATCCCCCGCTGTGTCCCGCTGTGTCCCCCGCTTTATCCTGCTGTGTCCCCGCAGTGTCCCCGCTGTGTCCCGCTGTGTCACACTGTGTCCCGTGGTGTCCCACTTTGTCCCCCGCTGTGTCCCCCGCTGTGTCCTCCGCTGAGTCCCCTCCGTATCGACGCTGTGTCCCGCTGTGTCCCGCTGTGTCCTCACTGTGTTCCCCGCTGTGTCCCTCTGTGTCCCCCGCTGTGTCCCCCGCTATGTCCTCGCTGGGTTCCCCGCTGTGTCCCGCTGTGTCCCCCGCTGTGTCCCGCTTTGTCCCTGCTGTCTACCCCGCTGTGTCCCTCTGTGTCCCCCGCTGTGTCCGGCTGTGTCCCCTGATGTGTCCCCACTGTGTCACGCTGTGTTTCGCTGTGTCTGGCTGTGTCCTTGCTCTGTCTCCCTCAGTGTCCAGCTGTGTCCTCCCTGTGTCCCCCGCTGTGTCCCGCTGAGTCCCCTGTGGTGTCCCGCTGTGTCCTGCTGTGTCACGCTCTGTCCCCTCTGTGTCCCTCTGTGTCCAGCTCTGTCCCCGTTGTGTGTCCGCTGTGCCCCGCTGTGTACCCTTCTGTGTCCAGCTGTGTCCCCCGCTGTGTCCCGCTGTGTCCCCCGCTGTGCCCCGCAGTGTCCCGCTGTGTCCCGCTGTGTCCTTGCTGTGTCCCACTGTGTCCCCGCTGTTTCCCCGCTGGGTCCTGCTGTGTCCCGCTGTGTCCCGCTGGGTCCCCTGCTTTGTCCCGCTGTGTCCCCGCAGTGTCCCCGCTGTGTCCTGCTGTGTCCCACTGTGTCCTGTGGTGTCCCGCTTTGTCCCCCGCTATGTCCCCAGCTGAGTCCCCTCTGTGTCCCCGCTGTGTCCCGCTGTGTCCCCCGCTGTGTCCCGCTGTGTCCCCCGCTGTGTCCTGCTCTGTCCCGCTGTGTCTTGCTGGGTCCGGCTGTGTCCCCGCTGTGTCCCCGCTTTGTCCCGCTGTGTACCCCGCTGTGTCCCGCTGTGTCCCCGCAGGTTCACCGCTGTTTCACGCTGTGTCCCACTGTGTTCCGTGGTGTCCCGCTTTGTCCCCCGCTGTGGCCCCCCCTGAGCCACCTTTGTGTCCCCGCTGTGTCCCGCTGTGTCCTCGCTGTGTCTGCCTCTGTCTCCCGCTCTGTTCCCCACTGTTCCCCCGCTGAGTCCTCTATGTGTCGCCGCTGTGTCCCGGTGTGTCCTCGCTGTGTCCCCTGCTATCTCCCGCTTTGTCCCACGCTGTGTCCCGCTGTGTCCCGCTGTGTCCTCGCTGTGTCCCCCGCTGTGTCCTGCTGTGTTCCCGCTGTGTCCCAAGCTATGTCCCGCTGTGTGCCCCGCTGTGTCCTGCTGGGTCCCGCTGTGTCCCCGCTGTGTCCCCGCTGTGTCCTCGCTGTGTTCCCCGCTGTGTCCCGCTGTGTCCCCCGCTGTGTCCCGCTGTGTCTACTGCTGTGTCCCCACTGTGTCCCTCTGTGTCTTGCTGTGTCCCGCTGTGTCCTCGCTGTTTCCCATGCTGTGTTCTGCTGTGTCCTCGCTGTGTCCCCCGCTGTGTCCTGTTGTGTACCCAGCTGTGTACCCCGCTGTGTCCCGCTGTGTCCCCGCTGTATCGACGCTGTGTCCCGCTTGGTCCCGCTGTGTCCTCGCTGTGTTCCCCGCAGTGTCCCGCTGTTTACTCCTCTGTGTCCCCCGCTGTGTCCCGCTGTGTCCCGCTGTGTACTGCTGTGTCCCCCGCTGAGTCCCGCTGTGTCCCAATGTGTCCTCGCTGTGTCCCGCGCTGGGTCCTGCTGTGTCCCCCTTGTGTCCCCCGCTGTGTCCCGCTGTGTCCGGCTGTGTCCCCCGCTGTGTCCCCCGCTGTGTCCCCCGCAGTGTCAGCGCTGTGTCCCGCTGTGTCCTCGCTGTGTCCCGTTGTGTCTCGCTGTGCCCCCACTGTGTCCCGTTGTGTTCACAGCTGTGTACCACGCTGTGTAACGCTGTGTCCCCGCTGTATCGACGCTGTGTACCGCTGGGTCCCGCTGTGTCCTCGCTGTGTTCCCCGCTGTGTCCCCCACTGTGTCCCCCGCTGTGTCCCTATGTGTCCCACACTTTGTCCCCCTGTGTCCCCACAGTTTCCCTGCTGTGTCCCGCTGTTTCCCACTGTGTTGTGTGGTGTCCCGCTTTGTCCCCCGCTGTGTCCCCCGGTGAGTCGCCGCTGTGTCCCCGCTTTGTCCCGCTGAGTCCTCCATGTGTCCCCTGCTGTGTCCCGATGTGTCCCCCGCTGTGTCCCGCTGTGTCCACTGCTGGGACCCGGCTGTGTCCCGCTGTGTCCCGCTGTGTCCCGCTGTGTCCTCACTGTGTCCCACTCTGTGTTCTGCTCTGTCCTTGTTGTGTCCCCCGCTGTGTCCCGCTGTGTCCCCCGCTGTGCATTGCAGTGTTACGCTCTGTCCCGCTGTGTCCTCGCTGTGTCCCGCTGTGTCCCGCTGTGTCCCCCACTGTTTCCCCTGCTGTGTCCGGCTGTGTCTCCCACTGTGTCCCGCTCTGTCCCCCTCTGTGTCCCGCTGTGTCCCCCGCTGTGTCCCACTGTGTCCCCGCAGTGTCACTGCTGTTTCCTGCTGTGTCCCGCTGTGTTCCGTGGTGTCCCTCTTTGTCTCCCGCTGTGTCCCCCGCTGTGTCCCGCTGTGTCCGACTGTGTCCCGCTCTGTCCTACTGTGTCCCCTGCTGTGTCCCATTTTGTCCCGCTGTGTCCCCCACTGTGTCCCTGCTGTGTCCCAGCTGTGTCACGCTGTGTCCTGCTGTGTCCCGTTGTGTCCCGCTGTAACCCTGCTGAGTCCGCCTGTGTCCCCGCTGTGTCCTGTTGTGTCGTCGCTCTGTCCTCCGCTGTGTCCCGCTGTGTCCTCTGCTGTGTCCCGCTGTGTCACTCTGTGTCCCGCTGTATCCCGCTGTGACCCCGCTGAGTCCCCGCTGTGTCCCCTGCTGTCTCCCACTCTGTCCCCCACTGTGTCTCACGCTTTGTCCCCGCTGTGTCCCACTGTGTCCCGCTGTGTCCCGCTGTGCCCACACTGTGTCCTGTTGTGTCCACAGCTGTGTACCATGCTGTGTAACGCTGTGTCCCCGCTGTATCTACGCTGTTCCTCGCTGTGTCCCGCTGTGTCCCCCGCTGTGTCCCCCGCTGTGTCCCACTGTGTCCTCACTGTGTCCCCCTCTGTGTCCCGCTGTGTCCCACGCTATGTCCCGCTGTGTCCAGCTGTGTCCCGCTCTGTCCCCGCTTTGTGCCCGCTGTGTCCCGCTGTGTACTCCGTTGTGTCCAGCTGTGTCACCGCTGTGTCCCGCTGTGTCCTCTCTTTGTCTCCACTGTCCCCCGCTGTGTCCCCCGCTGTGTCCCGCTGTGTCCCGCTGTGTCCCCCGCTTTGTCCTGCTGTGTCGACGCAGTGTTCCCTCTGTGTCCTGCTGTGTCACACTGTGTCCCATGGTGTCCCGATTTTTCCCCCGCTGTTTCCCCGTCTGAGTCCCCTTTGTGTCCCCACTGTGTCCCGCTGTGTCCTAGCTGTGTCCCCCGCTGTGTCCCGCTGTGTCCCGCTGTGTCCTCGCTGTGTCCCCCGCTGTCTCCCGCTCTGTCCCCCGCTGTGTCTCACGCTTTATCCCTTCTGTGTCCCACTCTGTCCCGCTGTGTCCCGCTGTGCCCACACTGTGTCCCGTTGTGTCCACAACTGTGTATCCCGCTGTGACCCCGCTGAGTCCCCGCTGTGTCCCCGCTGTGTCTTCCGCTGTCTCCCACTCTGTCCCCCGCTGTGTCTCACTCTTTGTCCCCGCTGTGTCCCACTGTGTCCCGCTGTGTCCCGCTGTGCCCACACTGTGTCCCGCTCTGTCCCTGCTGTGTCCTGCTGTGTCCCGCTGTGTCCCCCTGTGTGCGCGCTGTGTCCCGCTATGTACTCCGTTGTGTCCAGCTGTTTCACCGCTGTGTCCCCCGCTTTGTCCCGCTGTGTCCCGATGTGTCCTCGGTGCCTCCACCGCTGTGTCCCGCTGTGTCCCCCGCTGTATCCCGCTGTGTCCCGCTCTGTCCCTGCTGTGTCCCGCTGTGCCCTGCTGTGTCCTAGCTGTGTCCCCCGCTGTCTCGAGCTCTGTCCCTCGCTGTGTCTCACGATTTGTCCTTGCTTTGTCCCACTGTGGCCCGCTGTGTCCCGCTGTGCCCACACTGTGTCCCCTTGTGTCCACAGATGTGTACCACACTGTGTAACGCTGTATCCCCGCTGTATCGACGCAGTGTCCTGCTGGGTCCCGCTGTGTCCTCGCTGTGTTCCCTTCTGTGTTCCGCTGTGTCCCCCGGGGTGTCCCCCGCTGTGCCCACACTGTGTCCCCTTGTGTCCACAGATGTGTACCACACTGTGTAACGCTGTATCCCCGCTGTATCGACGCAGTGTCCTGCTGGGTCCCGCTGTGTCCTCGCTGTGTTCCCTTCTGTGATCCGCTGTGTCCCCCGGGGTGTCCCCCGCTGTGCCCTCGCTTTGTCCCCCGCTGTATCCCGCTGTGTCCTCGCTGTGAACCCCGCTGTGTCCCGCTGTGTCCCCCGCTGTGTCCCGCTGTGTCCCGCTGTGTCCCCTGCTGTGTACCCTGCTTTATCCCGCTGTGTCCTCGCTGTGTCCTGCTCTGTCTCCTCCTTGTCCCCGCTGTGTTCCGCTGTGTCCCGTGGTGTCCCGCTTTGTCCCCCGCTGTGCCCCCGCTGAGTCCCCGCTGTGTCCCCGCTGTGTCCCGCTCTGTCCTCCCTGTGTCCCCGGCTGTGTCCCGCTGTGTCCCCTGCTGTGTCCTGCTGTGTCTACTGCTTTGTTCCTGCTGTGTCCCGCTGTGGCCCACTCTGTCCCCGCTGCATCGACGCTGTGTCCCGCTGGGTCCCGCTGTGTCCTCGCTGTGTCCACCGCTGTGTACCGCTCTGTCCACCGCTGTGTCCCGCTGTGTCCCCCGCTCTGTCCCGCTTTGTCTACCGCTGTGTCCCGCTGTTTCCCCCGCTGTGTCCCGCTGTGTCCTCGCTGTGTCCCCCTCTGTCTCCCGCTCTGTCCCACGCTGTGTCTCACGCTTTGTCCCCGATGTGTCCCACTGTGTTCCGCTGTGTCCCGCTGTGACCCCACTGTGTCCCGTTGTGTCCACAGCTGTGTACCACGCTTTGTAACGCTGTGTCCCCGCTGTATCGACGCTGTGTCCCGCTGTGTCCCGCAGTGTCCCCCGCTGTGTCCCCCGCTGTGTCCTCGCTGTGTTCCCCGCTGTGTCCCGCTGTGTCCTCGCTGGGTCCCCCGCTGTGTCCCGCTGTGTCCCTCGCTGTGTCCCACTGTGTCCCGCTCTGTCCCTGTTGTGTCCCGCTGTGTCCTGCTGTGTCCTCGCTGTGTCCCCCGCTGTCTCCCGCTCTGTCCCCCGCTACGTCTCACGATTTGTCCTCGCTGTGTCCCACTGTGTCCCGCTCTGCCCCAACTGTGTCCCGTTGTGTCCACAGATGTGAACCACGCTGTGTAACGCTGTATCCCCGCTGTATCGACGCTGTGTCCCGCTGAAGCCCGCTGTGTCCTCGCTGTGTTCCCCGCTGTGTCCCGCAGTGTCCCCCGCTGTGTCCCTCGCTGTTTCCTCACTGTGTCCCCCACTCTGTCCCGCTGTGTCCTCGCTGGGTCCTCCGCTGTGTCCCGCTGTATTCCCTGCTGTGTCCCGCTGTGTCCCGCTCTGTCCCGCTCTGTCCCTGCTGTGTCCCGCTGTGTACTGCTGTGTACTCGCTGTGTCCCCCGCTGTCTCCCGCTCTGTCCCCCGCTGTGTCTCACGATTTGTCCTCGCTGTGTCCCACTGTGTCCCGCTCTGTCCCGCTGTGCCCCCACTGTGTCCCCTTGTGTCCACAGATGTGTACCACACTGTGTAAGGCTGTATCCCAGCTGTATCGACACTGTGTCCCGCTGGGTCCCGCTGGGTCCCGCTGTGTCCTCGCTGTGTTCCCTGCTGTGTCCCGCTGTGTCCTGCTGTGTCCTCGCTGTGTCCTCCGCTGTCTCCCGCTCTGTCCCCCGCTTCGTCTCACGATTTGTCCTCGCTGTGTCCCACTGTGTCCCGCTGTGTCCCGCTGTGCCCCCACTGTGTCCCGTAGTGTCCACATATGTGTACCACGCTGTGTAAGGCTGTATCCCAGCTGTATCGACACTGTGTCCCGCTGGGTCCCGCTGGGTCCTCGCTGGGTCCACCGCTGTGTCCCGCTGTTTCCACCGCTGTGTCCCGCTGTGTCCCCTGCTCTCTCTCCCTGTGTCCACCACTGTGTCCCGCTATTTCCCCCGCTGTGTCCCGCTGTGTCCTCGCTGTGTCCCCCGCTGTCTCCCGCTCTGTACCCCGCTGTGTCTCACGCTTTGTCCCCGCTGTGTCCCACTGTGTTCCGCTGTGTCCCGCTGTGCCCCCACTGTGTCCCGTTGTGTCCACAGCTGTGTACCACGCTGTGTAACGCTGTATCCCCGCTGTATCGATGCTGTGTCCCGCTGTGTCCCTCAGTGTCCCCCGCTGTGTCCCCCGCTGTGTCCTCGCTGTGTTCCCCGCTGTGTCCCGCTGTGTCCTCGCTGGGTCCCCCGCTGGGTCCCGCTGTGTCCCCCGCTGTGTCCCGCTGTGTCCCGCTCTGTCCCTGCTGTGTCCTGCTGTGTCCTGCTGTGTCCTCGCTGTGTCCCCCGCTGTCTCCCGCTCTGTCCCCCGCTACGTCTCACGATTTGTCCTCGCTGTGTCCCACTGTGTCCCGCTCTGCCCCCACTGTGTCCCGTTGTGTCCACAGATGTGAACCACGCTTTGTAACGCTGTATCCCCGCTGTATCGACGCTGTGTCCCGCTGGGTCCCGCTGTGTCCTCGCTGTGTTCCCCGCTGTGTCCCGCAGTGTCCCCCGCTGTGTCCCCTGCCGTGTCCTCGCTGTATCCCCCACTGTGTCCCGCTGTGTCCTCGCTGGGTCCTCCACTGTGTCCCGCTGTGTCCCCCGCTGTGTCCCGCTGTGTCCTGCTCTGTCCCTGCTGTGTCTCGCTGTGTACTGCTGTGTCCTCGCTGTGTCCCCCGCTGTCTCCCGCTCTGTCCCCCGCTGTGTCTCACGATTTGTCCTCTCTGTGTCCCACTGTGTCCCGCTCTGTCCCGCTGTGCCCCCACTGTGTCCCGTTGTGTCCACAGATGTGTACCACGTTGTGTAAGGCTGTATCCCAGCTGTATCGACGCTGTGTCCCGCTGGGTCCCGCTGGGTCCTCGCTGGGTCCACCGCTGTGTCCCGCTGTTTCCACCGCTGTGTCCCGCTGTGTCCCCCGCTCTCTCCCCCTGTGTCCACCGCTGTGTCCCGCTGTTTCCCCCGCTGTGTCCCGCTGTGTCCTCGCTGTGTCCCCCGCTGTCTCCCGCTCTGTCCCCCGCTGTGTCTCACGCTTTGTCCCCGCTGTGTCCCACTGTGTTCCGCTGTGTCCCGCTGTGCCCCCACTGTGTCCCGTTGTGTCCACAGCTGTGTACCACGCTGTGTAACGCTGTGTCCCCGCAGTATCGACGCTGTGTCCCGCTGGGTCCCGCTGTGTCCTCGCTGTGCTCACGGCTGTGTCCTGCAGTGTCCCCCACTGTGTCCCCCGCTGTGTCCTCGCTGTGTTCCCCGGTGTGTCCCGCTGTGTCCTCGCTGGGTCCCCCACTGTGTCCCGCTGTGTCCCTCGCTGTGTCCCGCTGTGTCCCGCTCTGTCCCTGCTGTGTCCCGCTGTGTCCTGCTGTGTCCTCGGTGTGTCCCCCGCTGTCTCCCGCTCTGTCCCCCGCTACTTGTCACGATTTGTCCTCACTGTGTCCCACTGTGTCCTGCTGTGCTCCCACTGTGTCCCGTTGTGTCCACAGATGTGTACCACGCTGTGTAACGCTGTATCCCCGCTGTATCGACGCTGTGTCCCGCTGTGTCTGGCTGTGTCCTCGCTGTGTTCCCCACTGTGTCCCGCAGTGTCCCCCGCTGTGTCCCCCGCTGTGTCCTCGCTGTGTCCCCCGCTGTGTCCCGCTGTGTCCTCGCTGGGTCCTCCCTTGTGGCCCGCTGTGTCCCCCGCTGTGTCCCACTGTGTCCTCGCTGGGTACCCCGCTGTGTCCCGCTGTGTCCTCGCTGGGTCCCCCGCTGTGTCCCGCTGTGTCCTCGCTGGGTCTCCCGCTGTGTCCCGCTGTGTCCTCGCTGTGTCCCCCGCTGTCTCCCGCTCTCTCCCCCGCTTCGTCTCACGATTTGTCCTCGCTGTGTCCCACTGTGTCCCGCTGTGTCCTCGCTGTGTTCCCTGCTGTGTCCCGCTGTGTCCCGCTCTGTCCCTGCTGTGTGACGCTGTGCCCTGCTGTGTCCTCCCTGTGTCCCCCGCTGTCTCCCGCTCTGTCCCCCGCTGTATCTCACGATTTGTCTTCGCTTTGTCCCACTGTGTCCCGCTGTGTCCCGCTGTGCCCCCACTGTGTCCCCTTGTGACTACATATGTGTACCACACTGTGTAACACTGTATCCCCGCTGTATCGGCGCTGTGTCCCGCTGGGTCCCGCTGTGTCCTCGCTGTGTTCCCTGCTGTGTCCCGCTGTGTCCCCCGGTGTGTCCCCCGCTGTTTTCCTGTCTGTGTCCCCCGCTGTGTCCTGCTGTGTCCTCGCTGGGCCCCCCGCTGTTTCCCGCTGGGTACCCCGCTGTGTCCCGCTGTGTCCCCTGCTGTGTACCCTGCTTTGTCCCGCTGTGTTCCCCGCTGTGTCCCGCTGTGTCCCCCGCTGTGTCCCGCTGTGTCCTCGCTGTGTCGCGCTCTGTCTCCCCCTTGTCCCCGCTGTGTCCCGCGCTGTCCCGTGGTGTCCCGCTTTGTCCCCCGCTGTGACCGCCGCTGAGTCCCCGCTGTGTCCCCGCTGTGTCCCGCTCTGTCCTCCCTGTGTCCCCCGCTGTGTCCCGCTGTGTCCCCTGCTGTGTCCCGCTGTGTCTACTGCTGTGTTCCTGCTGTGTCCCGCTGTGTCCCGCTGTGTCCCCATGTGTCCTCACTGTGTCCCACGCTGTGGTCCGCTGAGTACTTGCTGTGTCCCCCGATGTGTCCTGTTGTGTCCCCAGCTGTGTACCCCGCTGTTGCCCACTCTGATCCCGCTGTATCGACGCTGTGTCCCGCTGGGTCCCGCTGTGTCCACCGCTGTGTCCCGCTGTGTTCCGCTGTCTCCCGCTCTGTCCCTCGCTGTGTCTCACGATTTGTCCTTGCTTTGTCCCACTGTGTCCCGCTGTGTCCCGCTGTGTCCCCACTGTGTCCCGTGGTGTCCACAGCTGTGTAACACGCTGTGTAATGCTGTGTACCCGCTGTATCGACGCTGTGTCCCGCTGGGTCCCGCTGTGTCCTCGCTGTGTTCCCCACTGTGTCCCGCTGTGTACCCTTCTGTGTCCCCTGCTGTGTCCCGCATTGTCCCGCTGTGTACTGCTGTGTCGCCTGCTGAGTCCCGCTGTGTCCCCGCTGTGTCCCACTGTGTCCCAACTGTGTCCCCCGCTGTGTCCCGCTGTGTCCTGCTGTCTCCCCCTCTATGTCCCCCGCTGTGTCCCTCTGTGTCCCCCGCTTTGTCACCGCTGTGTCCCGTTGTGTCCTCGCTGTGTCCCCCTCTGTCTCCCGCTCTGTCCCCGCTGTGTCTCACGCTTTCTCCCCGCTGTGTCCAACTGTGTCCCGCTGTGTCCCGCTGTGCCCCCACTGTGTCCCGTTGTGTCCACAGCTGTGTACCACGCTGTGTAACGCTGTGTCCCCGCTGTATCGACGCTGTGTCCCGCTGTGTCCCGCTGTGTCCTCGCAGTGTTCCCCGCTGTGTCCCGCTGTGTCCCCTGCTGTGTCCCCCGCTGTGTCCTCTCTGTGTCCCCCAATATATCCCGCTGTGTCCTCGATGGGTCCCCCGCTGTGTCCCGCTGTGTCACACTGTGTCCCATGGTGTCCTGCTGTGTCTTTGCTGTGTCCCCCGCTGTCCCCCACTTTGTCCCTAGCTGTGTCCCGCTGTGTCCCGCTGTTTCCTCGCTGTGTCCCCCGCTGTGTCCCGCTGTGTCCTTGCTGTGTCCCCCCTTGTGTTTCGCTGTTTCCTCGCTGTGTCTCCCCCTGTGTGCTGTTGTGTCCCCAGCTGTGTACCCCGTTGTGTCCCGCTGTGTCCCCGCTGTATCAACGCTGTGTCCTGCTGTGTCCCGCTGTGTCCTCGCTGTGTACCGCTCTGTACCCCTCTATGTCCCCCGCTGTGTCCCGCTGTGTCCCGCTGTGTACTGCTGTGTCCCCCACTGAGTCCCGCTGTGTCCACCCTGTGTCCCCCGCTTTGTCTCTCTTTGTCCCGCTGTGTCCTCGCTGTGTTCCCCGCTGTGTCCAGCTGTGTCCCCCACTGTGTCCCCCGCGGTGTCCCGCTCTGTCCCGCTGTGTCCCCCGCTTTGTGCCCGCTGTGTCCCGCTGTGTACTCCGTTGTGTCCAGCTGTGTCCCGCTGTGTCCCCCGCTGTGTCCCGCTGTGTCCCATTGTGTCCCGCTCTGTCCCTTCTGTGTCCTCGCTGTGTACTCCTTTGTGTCAGGCTGTGTCAACGCTGCATCTCGCTGTGTCCCCTCTCTGTCTCCGCTGTCCCCCGCTGTGTCCCCCGCTGTGTCCTGCTGTGTCCCGCTGTGTCCCCCGCTTTGTCCCGCTGTGTCCCTGCAGTTTCCCCACTGTGTCCCGCTGTGTCCCGCTGTGTCCCCCGCTTTGTCCAGCTGTGTCCTTGCAGTGTCCCCGCTGTGTCCTGTTGTGTCCTTGCTGTGTCCCCCACTGTGTCCCGTTGTGTCCACAGGTGTGTACCCCGCTGTGTCGCGCTGTGTCCCCGCTGTATCGACGCTGTGTCCTGCTGTGTCCTTCCTGTGTTCCCCGCTGTGTCCCGCTGTGTCCCCGCTGTGTGCCCGCTGTGTCTCGCTGTGTACTTCGTTGTGTCCAGCTGTGTCACCACTGTGTGCTCGCTGTGTCCCCGCTGTGTCTCACTGTGTCCTCACTGTATCCCTCTCTGTGTCCCGCTCTGTCCCCCGCTATATGTCCCGCTGTGTCCCGCTGTGTCCCGCTCTGTCCCCACTTTGTGCCCGCTGTGTCCCGCTGTGTACTCCGTTGTGTCCAGCTGTGTCACCACTGTGTCTCGCTGTGTCCTCTCTTTGTCTCCACTGTCCCCCGCTGTGTCCCCCGCTGTGTCCCGCTGTGTCCCGCTGTGTCCCCCACTTTGTCCCGCTGTGTCGACGCAGTGTTCCCTCTGTGTCCTGCTGTGTCACACTGTGTCCCATGGTGTCCCGCTTTTTCCCACGCTGTTTCCCCCGCTGAGTCCCCTTTGTGTCCCCGCTGTGTCCCCCGCTGTGTCCCGCTGTGTCCCACTGTGTCCCCCGCTTTGTCCCGCTCTGTCGACGCAGTGTTCCCTCTGTGTCCTGCTGTGTCACACTGTGTCCCATGGTGTCCCGCTTTTTCCCCCGCTGTTTCCCCCGCTGAGTCCCCTTTGTGTCCCCACTGTCTCCCGCTCTGTCCCTCGCTGTGTCTCACGATTTGTCCTTGCTTTGTCCCACTGTGTCCCTCTGTGTCCCGCTGTGCCCACACTGTGTCCCCTTGTGTCCACAGATGTGTACCACACTGTGTAACGCTGTATCCCCGCTGTATCGACGCTGTGTCCCGCTGGGTCCCGCTGTGTCCCCCTGTGTCCTCACTGTGTCCCACGCTGTGTTCCGCTGAGTCCTTGCTGTGTCCTCCGATGTGCCCCGTTGTGTCCCCAACTGTGTACCCCGCTGTGGCCCACTCTGTCCCCGCTGTATCGACCCTGTGTCCCGCTGGGTTCTGCTGTGTCCTCGCTGTGTCCACCGCTGTATCCCGCTGTGTCCACCGCTGTGTCCCGCTGTGTCCCCCGCTCTGTCCCGCTGTGTCCACCGCTGTGTCCCGCTGTGTCCCCCGCTGTGTCCCGCTGTGTCCTCGCTGTGTCCCCCGCTGTGTCCATCTTTGTCCCTGCTGTGTACCCTGCTGTGTCCCGCTGTGTCCCCCACTGTGTCCCGCTGTGTCCCCTGCTGTGTCCCCACTGTGTCACGCTGTGTTTCGCTGTGTCCGATGTGTCCTCGCTCTGTCTCCCTCAGTGTACACCTGTGTCACGCTCTGTCCCTTCTGTGTCCCTCTGTGTCCAGCTCTGTCCCCGCTGTGTGTCAGCTGTGTCCCGCTGTGTACCCTTCTGTGTCCAGCTGTGTCCCCTCTGTGTCCCGCTGTGTCCCTTCTCTGTCCCCCGCTGTGTCCCCCGGCTGTGTCCCGCAGTGTCCCCGCTGTGTCCCACTGTGTCCTACTGTGTCCCGTGGTGTCCCGCTTTTTCCCCTCTATGTCCCCTGCTGAGTCCCCTCTGTGTCCCCGCTGTGTCCAGCTGTGTCCTCGCTGTGTCCTCCGCTGTCTCCCGCTTTGTCCCACGCTGTGTCGTACTGTGTCCCTGCTGTGTCCGGCTGTATCCCCCGCTGTGTCCCGCTGTGTCCCGCTGTGTCCCCCGGTGTGTCCTGCTGGGTCCCGCTGTGTCCCCGCTGTGTCCCTGTTATGTCCGGCTGTGTCCCCCGCTGTGTCCCGCTGGGTCCCGCTGTGTCCCCCACTGTGTACCGCTGTGTCCCCACAGGTTCACCGCTGTTTCACGCTGTGTCCTGCTGTGTTCCGTGGTGTCCCGCTTTGTCCCCTGCTGTGTCCCGCTGTGTCCACTGCTGGGTCCCCGCTGGGTCCCGCTGTGTCTCGCTGTTTCCCCCTGTGTCCTCGCATTGTCCCATGCTGTGTTCCGCTGTGTCCTCCCTGTGTCCCCCGCTGTGTCCTGCTGTGTCCCCCGCTGTGCTCCGCAGTGTCCCGCTGTGTCCCGCTGTGTCCTCGCTGTGTCAAACTGTGTCCCCCCTGTTTCCCCGCTGGTTTCCCCGCTGGATCCTGCTGTGTCCCGCTGGGTCCCGCAGAGTCCCCCGCTTTGTCCCGCTGTGTCCCCGCAGTGTCCCCGCTGTTTCTCGCTGTGTCCCACTGTGTCCTGTGGTGTCCCGCTTTGTCCCCCGCTATGTCCACTGCTGAGTCCCCTCTGTGTCCCCGCTGTGTCCCGCTGTGTCCAACGCTGTGTCCCGCTGTGTCCCCCGCTGTGTCCTGCTGTGTCCCGCTGTGTCCCCCGCTGTGTCCTGCTGTGTCCCACTGTGTCCTGCTGTGTCCCGCAGTGTCCCCGCTGTGTCCCCGCTGTGTCCCGATGTGTCCCCCGCTGTGTCCCTGCAGGTTCACCGC
>NW_012288303.1:0-4740 GCF_000151885.1 Dipodomys ordii
TCCCCCCGCTGTGTCCCGCTGTGTCCCCCGCTGTGTCCCGCTGTGTCCCGCTGTGTCCCGCTCTGTCCCTGCTGTGTCCCGCTGTGCCATGCTGTGTCGTCGCTGTGTCCCCCGCTGTCTCCCGCTCTGTCCCTCGCTGTGTCTCATGATTTGTCCTTGCTTTGTCCCACTGTGTCCCGCTGTGTCCCGCTGTGTCCCCACTGTGTCCCGTGGTGTCCACAGCTGTGTAACACGCTGTGTAATGCTGTGTACCCGCTGTATCGACGCTGTGTCCCGCTGGGTCCCGCTGTGTCCTCGCTGTGTTCCCCGCTGTGTCCCGCTGTGTACCCCTCTGTGTCCCCTGCTGTGTCCCGCATTGTCCCGCTGTGTACTGCTGTGTCGCCTGCTGAGTCCCGCTGTGTCGCCTGCTGAGTCCCGCTGTGTCCCAGCTGTGGCCCAATGTGTCCTCGCTGTGTCCCCCGCTGTGTCCCACTGTGTCCCAACTGTGTCCCCCGCTGTGTCCCGCTGTGTCCTGCTGTCTCCCCTTCTGTGTCCCCCGCTGTGTCCCTCTGTGTCCCCCGCTTTGTCACCGCTGTGTCCCGTTGTGTCCTCGCTGTGTCCCCCTCTGTCTCCCGCTCTGTCCCCCGCTGTGTCTCATGCTTTCTCCCCGCTGTGTCCAACTGTGTCCCGCTGTGTCCCGCTGTGTCCCCACTGTGTCCCGTTGTGTCCACAGCTGTGTACCCCGCTGTGTCCCGCTGTGTCCCCGCTGTATTGACACTGTGTCCCGCTGTGTCCCGCATTGTCCCGCTGTGTACTGCTGTGTCGCCTGCTGAGTCCCGCTGTGTCCCCCGCTGAGTCCCCGCTGTGTCCCCGCTGTGTCCCGCTCTGTCCTCCCTGTGTCCCCCGCTGTGTCCCGCTGTGTCCCCTGCTTTGTCCTGCTGTGTCTACTGCTGTGTTCCTGCTGTGTCCCCCTGTGTCCTCACTGTGTCCCACGCTGTGTTCCGCTGAGTACTTGCTGTGTCCCCCGATGTGCCCCGTTGTGTCCCAAGCTGTGTACCCCGCTGTGGCCCACTCTGTCCCCACTGTATCGACGCTGTGTCCCGCTGTGTCCTCGCTGTGTCCACCGCTGTGTCCCACTGTGTCCACCGCTGTGTACCGCTGTGTCCCCAGTTGTGTCCCACTGTGTCCCGCTGTGGCCCCCGCTGTGTCCCCCGCTGTGTCCCGCTGTGTCCCCCGCTGTGTCCCGCTTTGTCCACTGCTGTGTCCCCGCTGTGTCCCACTTTTTCCCCCGCTGTGTCCCGCTGTGTCCTCGCTGTGTCTCCCGCTGTGTCCCGCTGTGTCCTCGCTGTGAACCCTGCTGTGTCCCGCTGTGTCCCCCGCTGTATCCTGATGTGTCCCGCTTTGTCCCGCTGTGTCCCTGCTGTGACCCTCAGTGTCCCAGTGTGTCCCCGCTGTGGCCCCTCTGTGTCCCGCTCTGTCCCTGCTGTGTCCTGCTGTGTCACGCTTTGTCCCCACTTTGTGCCCGCTGTGTCCCGCTGTGTACTCCGTTGTGTCAGGCTGTGTCCCCCGCTTTGTCCCGCTGTGTCCCCGCAGTGTCGCCGCTGTGTCCCGCTGTGTCACACTGTGTCCCATGGTGTCCTGCTTTGTCCCCAGCTGTGTCCCCCGCTGAGTCCCCTCGGTGTCCTGCTGTGTCCTCGCTGTGTGCCCCGCTTTCTCCCACTATGTCCCACGCTGTGTCCCACTGTGTCCTCGCTGTGTCCCCCGCTGTGTCACGCTGTGTCCCCCACTCTGTCCCGCTGTTTCCCGCTGTGTCCCCCGCTTTGTCCCGCTGTTTCCCGCTGTGTCCCCCGCTGTGTCCCGCTGTGTCCCCGCAGGGTCACCGCTATTTCGCTCTGTGTCCCGCTGTGTTCCGTGGTGTCCCGCTTTGTCCCCCGCTGTGTCCCCAGCTGAGTCCCCGCTGTGTCTCCGCTGTGTCCCGGCTGTGTCCCGCTGTGTCCTCGCTGTGTCCCCCTCTGTCTCCCGCTCTGTCCCCCGCTGTGTCTCACGCTTTATCCCGTCTGTATCCCACTCTGTCCCGCTGTGTCCTGCTGTGTCCACCACTCTGTCCCTTTGTGTCCCCAGCTGTGTAACCTGCTGTGTAACGCTGTGAATCCCGCTGTATCGAGGCTGTGTACAGCTGGGTCCCTCTCTGTCCTTGCTCTGTTATTCGTGTTGTCCCTCTCTGTCCCCCACTGTGTCCCCTGCTCTGTCCTACTGTGTCCTCCGCTGTGTCCCGTTTTGTCCCGCTGTGTCCCCCGCTGTGTCCCTGCTGTGTCCCTGCTGTGTCCCCGCTGTGTCACGCTGTGTCCTGCTGTGTCCCGTTGTGTCCTGCTGTAACCCTGCTGAGTCGCCCTGAGTCCCCGCTGTGTCCTGCTGTGTCGTCGCTCTGTCCTCAGCTGTGTCCCGCTGTGTCCTCTGCTGTGTCCCGCTGTGTCACTCTGTGTCCCGCTGTATCCCGCTGTGACCCCGCTGAGTCCCCGCTGTGTCCCCGCTGTGTCCCCCGCTGTCTCCCACTCTGTCCCCCGCTGTGTCTCACGCTTTATCCCGTCTGTGTCCCACTCTGTCCCGCTGTGTCCCGCTGTGCCCACACTGTGTCCCGTTGTATCCACAGCTGTGTACCACGCTGTGTAACGCTGTGTCCCCGCTGTATCTACGCTGTTCCTCGCTGTGTCCCACTGTGTCCCCCGCTGTGTCCCCCGCTGTGTCCTCGCTGTGTCCCCAGCTGTGTCCCGCTGTGTCCTCACTGGGTCCCCCGCTGTGTCCCGCTGGGTCCCCCGCTGTGTCCCACTGTGTCCCGCTGTGTCCTGCTCTGTCCCTGCTGTGTCCCGCTGTGTCCCGCTGTGTCCCCCTGTGTGCGTGCTGTGTCCTGCTATGTACTCCGTTGTGTCCAGCTGTTTCACCGCTGTGTCCCCTGCTTTGTCCCGCTTTGTCCCGCTGTGTCCTCGCTGCATCCCCCGCTGTGTCCCGCTGTGTCCCCCGCTGTGTCCCGCTGTGTCCTGCTCTGTCCCTGCTGTGCCCGCTGTGCCCTGCTGTGTCCTCGCTGTGTCCCCCGCTGTCTCCCGCTCTGTCCCCTGCTGTGTCTCACGATTTGTCCTTGCTTTGTCCCACTGTGTCCCGCTGTGCCCCGCTGTGCCCCCACTGTGTCCCCTTGTGTCCACAAATGTGTACCACACTGTGTAACGCTGTATCCCCACTGTATCGACGCTGTGTCCCGCTGGGTCTCGCTGTGTCCTCGCTGTGTTCCCTGCTGTGTCCCGCAGTGTCCCCCACTGTGTCCTCGCTGTGTCCCCCGCTGTGTCCTCGCTGTATCCCCCGCTGTGTCCTGCTGTATCCCCCGCTGTGTCCCGCTGTGTCGTCGCTGTGTCCCGCTCTGTCTCCCCCTTGTCCCCGCTGTGTCCCGCTGTGTCCCGTGGTGTCCCGCTTTGTCCCCCGCTGTGTCCCCCGCTGAGTTCCCGCTGTGTCCCCGCCTTGTCCCGCTCTGTCCTCCCTGTGTCCCCCGCTGTGTCCCGCTGTGTCCCCTGCTGTGTCCCGCTGTGTCTACTGCTTTGTTCCTGCTGTGTCCCTCTGTGTCCCGCTGTGTCACCCTGTGTCCTCACTGTGTCCCACGCTGTGTTCCGCTGAGTCCTTGCTGTGTCCCCCGATGTGCCCCGTTGTGTCCCCAGCTGTGTACCCCGCTGTGGCCCACTGTGTCCCCGCTGTATCGACGCTGTGTCCCGCTGTGTCCCACTGTGTCCTCGCTGTGTCCCCCGCTGTCTCCCGCTCTGTCCCCCGCTGTGTCTCACGCTTTGTCCCAGCTGTGTCCCACTGTGTTCCGCTGTTTCCCGCTGTGCCCCCACTGTGTCTCGTTGTGACCACCGCTGTGTACCACGCTGTGTAACGCTGTGTCCCCGCTGTATCGACGCTGTGTCCCGCTGGGTCCCGCTGTGTCCTCCCTGTGTTTCCCCGCTGTGTCCCGCACAATCCCCCCGCTGTGTCCCCCGCTGTGTCCTCGCTGTGTCCCCACCTGTGTCCCGCTGTGTCCTCGCTGAGTCCCCCGCTGGTCCCGCTCTGTCCCTGCTGTGTCCCGCTGTGTCCTGCTGTGTCCTCGCTGTGTACCCCTGCTGTCTCCCGCTCTGTCCCCCGCTGTGTCTCACGATTTGTCCTCGCTGTGTCCCACTGTGTCCCGCTCTGTCTCGCTGTGCCCCCACTGTGTCCCCTTGAGTCCCCAGATTTGTACCACACTGTGTAACGCTGTATCCCCGCTGTATCGACGCTAGGTCCCGCTGGGTCCCGCTGTGTCCTCGCTGTGTTCCCTGCTGTGTCCTGCTGTGTCACCCGGTGTGTCCCCCGCTGTTTTCCTGTCTGTGTCCCCCGCTGTGTCCCGCTGTGTCCTCGCTGGGCCCCCCGCTGTTTCCCGCTGGGTCCCCCGCTGTGTCCCTCTGTATCCCGATGTGTCCCCTGCTCTGTACCCTGCTTTGTCCCGCTGTGTCCGCCGCTGTGTCCCGCTGTGTCCCCCGCTGTGTCCCGCTGTGTCTTCGCTGTGTCCCGCTCTGTCTCCCCCTTGTCCCCGCTGTGTCCCGCTCTGTCCCGTGGTTTCCCGCTTTGTCCCCCGCTGTGTCCCCCGCTGAGTCCCTGCTGTGTCCCCGCTGTGTCCCGCTGTGTACTGCTGTGTCCCCCGCTGAGTACCGCTGTGTCCCCGCTGTGTCCCCGCTGTGTCCCAATGTGTCCCCGGCTGTGTCCCGA
>NW_012288304.1:0-12516 GCF_000151885.1 Dipodomys ordii
TATGTCCCGCTCTGTCCACGCTGTGTCCCGCTCTGTCCCAAGCTGTGTCCCGCTGTGTCCCACGCTGTGTTCCTCTGTGTCGCTGCTGTGTCCCGCTGTGTCTCCGCTGTGTCCCCGGTGTGTCCCGCTGTGTCCCCGCTGTGTCCCCGCTGTGTCCCCTGCTGTGTCCCCGCTGTGTCCCACTCTGTCCCCGCTGTGTCCCCGCTGTGTCCCCCGCTGTGTCCCCGCTGTGTCCCACTCTATCCCCACTGTGTCCCGCTTTGTCCTGCTGTGTCCCCCGCTGTGTCCCGCTGTGTCCCCCGCTGTGTCCGGTTGTGTTTCCCGCTGTGTCCCGCTGTGTCCTGCTGTGTACCCCCTGTGTCCCGCTGTTTACCGAAGTGTCCCCGCTGTGTCCCCGCTGTGTCTCCCTGCTGTCCCCCGGTGTGTCCCCACTGTGTTCCGCTGTGTCCCCGCTGTGTCCCCGCTGTGTCTCCCTGCTGTCCCCCGCTGTGTCTCCTCTGTGTCCCGCTGTGTCCTGCTGTGTCCTCGCTGTGTCCCCGCTGTTTCCCGCTGTGTCCTGCTGTGTCCGGCTGTGTCCCCGCTGTCCCCCGCTGTGTCCCCTGCTGTGTCCCCGCTGTGTCCAGCTGTGTCCCATTTTGTCCGGTTGTGTCCCGCTGTGTCCCCGCTTTGTCCCCCACTTTGCCCCCGCTTGTCCCGCTGTGTCCCATTGTGTCCCCCGCTGTGTCCCGCTGTGTCCCCTGCTGTGTCCCCCGCTGTGTCCCGCTGTTTCCCGTTGTGTCCTTGCTGTGTACCCGCTGTGTCCTGCTGTGTCCCTCTGTGTCCCTGCTGTCCCCCGCCTTGTCCCCTGTTGTGACCCCCGTTGTGTCCCGCTGTGTCCCTGCTGTGTCCCCGCTGGGTCCCGCTGTGTCCCCGCTGTGTCCCCGCTGTGTCCCGCTGTGTCCCTGGTGTGTCCTCACTGTGTAACCACTAAGCCCCTCTGTATCCCCGCAGTGTCCCACTGTGTCCCCCGCTCTTTCCCCGCTGTGTCTCCGCTGTGTCCTCCTGTGTCCCGCTGTGTCCTCGCTATGTCCTTCTGTATCCTGCTGTGTCCCCCGCTGTGTCCCCCACTATTTCCTCGCTGTGACTACCTGTGTCCATGCTGTGTCCCCGCTGTGTCCCGCTGTGTCCCTCTGTGTACCCCGCTGTGTTCCCAGCTGTGTCCCACTGTGTGCTCACTGTGTCCCCGCTGTGTCCCGCTCTGTCGCGCTGTGTCCTGCTGTGTCCGCCTCTGTGTCCTCCGCTGTGTCGCGCTGTGTCCCCACTGTGTCCCCTCTGGGTCCCGCTGTGTCTCGCTGTGTCCCCTCTGTGTCCCCGCTGTGTCCTGCTGTGTCCACACTGTGTCCCGCTGTGTCCGGCTGTGTCCCCGCTGTGTCCTGCTGTGTCCCGATGTGTCCCGCTGTGTCGCCGCTTTGTCACTGCTGTGTCTCGCTGTGTCCCGCTGTGTCCACGCTGTGTCCCGCTCTGTCCCAGGCTGTGTCCCGCTGTGTCCCCCGCTGTGTTCTGCTGTGTCGCTGCTGTGTCCCGCTGTGTCCCCGCTGTGTCCCCGGTGTGTCCCGCTGTGTCCCCGCTGTGTCCCCGCTGTGTCCGGCTCTGTCCCCACTGTATTCCGCTTTGTTCCGCTGTGTCCCACGCTGTGTCCCACTGTTTGCACCCTTTGTTCCCCTCTGTGTCCCGCTGTGTCCCCTGCTGTGTCCCCGCTGTGTCCCGCTGTGTCCCCGCTGTGTAACTCTGGGTCCCCCCCTTTGTGTCCCGCTGTGTCCCCCGCTGTGTCCACACTGTGTCCCGCTGTGTCCCCCTGTGTCCCGCTGTGTCCCCTGCTGTGTCCGCCGCTGTGTCCCGTTGTGTCCCACTGTGGCCTTGCTGTGTCCCCTGCTCTGTCCCTCTGTGTCCCGCTTTGTCCTCGTTGTGTCCCCTGCTATATCCCGCTGTGTTCCCCGCTCTGTCCCACTGTGTCCCCGCTGTGTCCCGCTGTGTCCCCCGCTATATCCTGCTCTGTCCCCACCTGTGTCCCACTGTGTCCCTGCCTTATCCCCGATGTGTCCCACTGTGTACCCCACTGTGTCCCGCTCTGTCCCACTGTGTCCCCTGCTGTGTTCCCCTCTGGGTCCTGCTGTGTCCGGCTGTGTCCCGCTGTGTACTCGCTGTGTCCCCGCTGTGTCCCGCTGTGTCCTTGCTGTGTCCCAGCTGTGTCCCGTTGTGTCCCCGTTGTTCCCCGGTTTGTCCCCACTGTCCGCCGCTGTGTCCCTCGCTGTGAACCTCTGTGTCCCGCTCTGTCCCCGCGATGTCCCGCTGTGTCCCCGCTGTGTCCCGCTGTGTCCCACTGTGTCCCCACTGTGTCCCGCTGTGTCCCCGCTGTGTCCCCTGCTGTGTCCCGCTGTGTCCCCGGCTGTGTCCCCCGCTGTGTCCCGCTCTTTCATGCTGTGTCCTGCTGTGTCCTTGCTGTGTCCCCATTTGTGTCCCGCTGTGTTCTCGCTGGGTCCCCCGCTGGGTCCCACTGGGTCCCCATGTGTCACGCTGTGTCCTCGCTGTGTATTCCTCTGTGTCCCGCTGTGTCCTTGCTGTGTCCCCCACTGTGTCCCCGCTGTGACCCGATGTGTCCCTGCTGTGTCCCCCTCTGTGTCCCGCTGTGTCCCCGGCTGTGTCCCCCGCTTTGTCTGCTCTTTCCCGCTGTGTCCCGCTGTGTCCTTGCTGTGTCCCCATGTGTGTCCCGCTGTTTCCTCTCTGTGTCTCCCGCTGTGTCCCGCTGTGTCCCCATGTGTCACGCTGTGTCCTCTCTGTGTATCGCTCTGTGTCCCACTGTGTCTTCGCTGTGTCCCCCACTGTGTCCCCGCTGTGACCCACTGTGTCCCTGCTGTGTCCTGCTGTGTCCCCGATGTCCTCCGCTGTGTCCCGTTGTGTCCCCGCTGTCTGCAGGTGTGTCCCCGCTGTCTGCAGGTGTGTCCCCGCTGTCCCCCGCTGTGTTCCCCGCTGTGTCCCGCTGTGTCCTCGCTGGGTCCACCGCTGTGTCCCCCTGTGTCCTCGCTGTGTCCCGCTGTGTCCCCCGCTGTGTCCCGCTGTGTCCCTGTTTCCCCGCTGTCCGCCGGTGTGTCACCGCTGTCCCCCGCTGTGTTCTCCGCTGTGTCCCGTTGTGTCCTCGCTGTGTCTCACTGTGTCCCCGCTTTGTCTCCGCTGTGTCCCGGTGTGTCCCTGGTGTGTCCTCGCTGTGTAACCGCTGAGTCCCTCTGTGTCCCCGCTGTGTCCCACTGTGTCCCCCGTTGTGTCCCCGCTGTGTCCTGCTGTGTCTCCCGCTGTGTCCTGCTGTGTCCTCGCTGTGTCCCCCGCTGTTTCCCGCTATTTTCCCCGCTGTGTCACGCGCTGTGTCCTTTGATGTGTCCCCAGCTGAGTCGCGCTGTGTCCCCCGCTGTTTACCGTTGTGTCCCCCTCTGTGTCCCCTGCTTTGTCCCCGCTGTGTCCGCGTTCTGTCTCGCTATGTCCCGCTGTGTCCCTCTGTGTTGCCCCCTGTGTCCCCCTGTGTCTCCGCTGTTTCCCACTGTGACCCCCGTGCTGTCCTGTTGTGTCCCCGTTGTCCACCGGTGTGTCCCCTCTGTCCCCCGCTGTGTCCCCGCTGTGTCCCCCTGTGTCCCGATGTGTCCCGCTGTGTCACCGCTTTGTCACTGCTGTGTCTCGCTGTTTCCCGCTGTGTCCACGCTGTGTCCCGCTCTGTCCCAGGCTGTGTCCCGCTGTGTCCCCCGCTGTGTTCCGCTGTGTCGCTGCTGTGTCCAGCTGTGTCCCCGCTGTGTCCCCGCTCTGTCCACGCTGTGTGCCCCTCTGTGTCCCCGCTGTGTCCCACTATGTCCCCACTGTGTCCCGCTTTGTCCTGCTGTGTCCCCCGCTGTGTCCCGCTGTGTCCCCCCTGTGTCCGGTTGTGTTTCCCGCTGTATCCCGCTGTGTCCTGCTGTGTACCCCCTGTGTCCCCGCTGTGTACCGATGTGTCCCCGCTGTGTCCCCGCTGTGTCTCCCTGCTGTCCCCCGCTGTGTCCCAACTGTGTTCCGCTGTGTCCCCGCTGTGTCCCCGCTGTGTCTCCCTGCTGTCCCCCGCTGTGTCCCCTCTGTGTCCCGCTGTGTCATGCTGTGTCCTCGCTGTGTCCCCACTGTTTCCCGCTGTGTCATGCTGTGTCCGGCTGTGTCCCGCTGTGTCCACGCTGTGTCCCACTCTGTCCCCACTGTGTCCCGCTTTGTCCCGCTGTGTCGCCCGCTGTGTCCCGCTGTGTGCCCCCTTTGTTCCCCTCTGTGTCCTGCTGTGTTGCCTGCTGTGTCCCCGCTGTGTAACGCTGGGTCCCCCTTTGTGTCCCGCTGTGTCCCCCGCTGTGTCCCCGCTGTGTCCCGCTGTGGCCTTGCTGTGTCCCGCTGTGTCCTCGCTGTGTCCCCCTGTTTCCCGCTGTGTCCTGCTGTGTCCGGCTGTGTCCCGCTGTCCCCCGCTGTGTCCCCTGCTGTGTCCCCGCTGTGTCCAGCTGTGTCCCGTTTTGTCCCGCTGTGTCCTGCTGTGTCCCCGCTTTGTCCACCGCTTAGTCCCCGCTGTGTCCCCCGCTTAGTCCCCGCTGTGTCCCGCTGTGTCCCACTGTATCCCCCGCTGTGTCCCGCTGTGTCCCCCGCTGTGTCCCCGCTGTGTCCCTCTGTGTCCCCGCTGTCCCCCGCTGTGTCCCCTGCTGTGTCCCCCGCTGTGTACTGCTGTGTTCCCGCTGTGTCCTCGCTGGGTCCCGCTGTGTCCCGCTGTGTCCCCTGCTCTGTCCCCCGCTGTGTCCCGCTCTTTCATGCTGTGTCCTGCTGTGTCCTTGCTGTGTCCCCATTTGTGTCCCGTTGTGTCCTCGCTGGGGCCCCCGCTGGGTCCCGCTGGGTCCCCATGTGTCACGCTGTGTCCTCGCTGTGCATCCCTCTGTGTCTCGCTGTGTCCTTGCTGTATCCCCCACTGTGTCCCCGCTGTGACCCAATGTGACCCTGCTGTGTCCCCCACTGTGTCCCTGCTGTGTCCCTTTGTGTCCCGCTGTGTCCCGCTGTGTACCCCGCAGTGTCCTGCTGTGTCGCCCGATGTGTCCCGCTGTGTCCCCACTGTGTCCCGCTGTGTCTCCGATGTGTCCCCTGCTGTGTCCCGCTGTGTCCCCTGCTGTGTCCCCCGCTGTGTCCCGCTCTTTCACGCTGTGTCCTGCTGTGTCCTTGCTGTGTCCCGATTTGTGTCCCGCTGTGTCCTCGTTGCGTCCCTTGCTGTGTCCCTCTGTGTCCCAATGCATCACGCTGTGTCCTCGCTGTGTATCCCTCTGTGTCCCGCTCTGTCCTTGCTGTGTCCCCCACTGTGTCCCCGCTGTGACCCGATGTGTCCCTGCTGTGTCCCCCGCTGTGTGCCTTTGTGTCCCGCTTTGTCCCCAGCTGTGTCCCCCGCTGTGTCCCGCTCTTTCCCGCTGTGTCCCGCTGTGTCCTTGCTGTGTCCCAGCTGTGTCCCGCTGTGTCCCCGTTGTGCCCCGGTTTGTCCCCACTGTCCCCCGCTGTGTCCCTCGCTGTGTACCTCTGTGTCCCGCTCTGTCCTTGCTTTGTCCCCGCGATGTCCCGCTGTGTCCCCGCTGTGTCCCTGCTGTGTTCCACTCTCTCCCGCTGTGTGCGGCTCTGTGTCCCCTGCTGTGTCCCCCACTGTGTCCCGCTGTATCCCGGTGTGTCCCGCTTTGTCCCCCGCTGTGGCCCGCTGTTTCCCACTGTGCCCCTGCTGTGTCCCCGCTGTGTCCCGCTGTGTCCATCTGTGTCCCACTTTGTCCCGCTGTGTGCCCACTATATTCCCCTCTGTGTCCTGCTGTGTCCCCTGCTGTGTCCCCGCTGTGTCCCGCTGTGTCCCCGCTGTGTAACGCTGTGTCCCCTTTTGTGTCCCGCTGTCTCCCCCGCTGTGTCCCTGCTGTGTCACTTTGTGTCTCGCTGTGTCCCGCTGTGTACCCCGCAGTGTCCTGCTGTGTCCCGTGATGTGTCCCGCTGTGTCCGGCTGTGTCCCCACTGTGTCCCGCTGTGTCCCCGCTGTGTCCCCTGCTGTGTCCCGCTGTGTCCCCGGCTGTGTCCCCCGCTGTGTCCCGCTCTTTCCCGCTGTGTCCTGCTGTGTCCTTGCTGTGTCACCATTTGTGTCCCGCTGTGTCCTCTCTGTGTCCCCCACTGTGTCCCGCTGTGTCCCCATGTGTCACGCTGTGTCCTCTCTGTGTATCCCTCTGTGTCCCGCTGTGTCCTCGCTGTGTCCCACACTGTGTCCCCGCTGTGACCCGCTGTGTCCCTGCTGTGTCCCTGCTGTGTCCCGCTGTGTCCCGCTGTGTCCCGCTGTGTCCCCGATGTCCCCCACTGTGTCCCGTTGTGTCCCCCCGCTGTCCCCCGCTGTGTCCCCCGCTTTGTCCCGCTGTGTCCTCGCTGTGTCCCCAGCTGTGTCCCGCTGTGTCCTCCGCTGTGTCCCCCACTGTGTTCCGCCTTGTCCCCCGCTGTGTCCCGCTGTGTCCCGCTGTGTCCGTGGTGTGTCCTCGCTGTGTAACCGCTGAGTCCCTCTGTGTCCCCGCTGTGTTCCACTGTGTCCCCCGCTGTGTCCCCGCTGTGTCCCCGCTGTGTCCTGCTGTGTCCCCGCTGTGTCCCGCTGTGTCCCCGCTGTGTCCCGATGTGTACCGCTGTGTCTGCCTCTATGTACCCCGCTGTGTCCTGCTGTGTCTCCCGCTGTGTCCTGCTGTGTCATCGCTGTGTCCCCCGCTGTTTCCCGCTGTTTTCCCCGCGGTGTCACGCGCTGTGTCCTTTGATGTGTCCCCAGCTGAGTCCCGCTGTGTCCCCCGCTGTTTTCCGCTGTGTCCCCCACTGTGTCCCCCGCTTTGTCCCCACTGTGTCCCCTCTCTGTCCCGCTGTGTCCCGCTGTGTCCCTCTGTGTCGCTCCCTGTGTCCCCGTGTTTCCGCTGTTTCTCACTGTGACACCCGCGCTGTCCTGCTGTGTCCCCGTTGTCCACCGGTGTGTCCCTTCTGTCCCCTGCTGTGTCCCCGCTGTGTCCCGCTGTGTCCCGATGTGTCCCGCTGTGTCGGCGATTTGGCACTGCTGTGTCTCGCTGTGTCCCGCTGTGTCCACGCTGTGTTCCCCGCTGTGTCCACTGTGTCCTCACTGTGTCCCCGCTTTGTCCCGCTGTGTCGCACTGTGTCCCGCTGTGTTCTGCTGTGTCGGCCTCTGTGTCCTACGTTGTGTCCCGCTGTGTCCACTCTGGGTCCCGCTGTGACCTGCTGTGTCCGCGCTGTGTTCCCGCTGTGACCTGCTGTGTCCCCGCTGTGTCCCGCTGTGTCCTGCTGTGTCCCCGCTGTGTCCTGCTGTGTCCCGATGTGTCCCGCTGTGTCGCCGCTTTGTCAATGCTGTGTCTCGCTGTGTCCCGCTGTGCCCACGCTGTGTCCCGCTCTGTCCCAGGCTGTGTCCCGCTGTGTTCCCCGCTGTGTTCCTCTGTGTCGCTGCTGTGTCCCGCTGTGTCCACGCTGTGTCCCCGATGTGTCCCGCTGTATCCCCGCTGTGTCCCCGCTGTGTCCCCTGCTGTGTCCCCGCTGTGTCCCACTCTGTCCCCGCTGTGTCCCCGCTGTGTCCCCCGCTGTGTCCCCGCTGTGTCCCACTCTATCCCCACTGTGTCCCGCTTTGTCCTGCTGTGTCCCCCGCTGTGTCCCGCTGTGTCCCCCGCTGTGTCCGGTTGTGTTTCCCGCTGTGTCCCGCTGTGTCCTGCTGTGTACCCCCTGTGTCCCGCTGTTTACCGAAGTGTCCCCGCTGTGTCCCCGCTGTGTCTCCCTGCTGTCCCCAGGTGTGTCCCCAATGTGTTCCGCTGTGTCCTGCTGTGTCCCTGGTGTGTCCTTGCTGTGTAACCGCTGAGTCCCTCTGTGTCCCCGCTGTGTCCCACTCTGTCCCCACTGTGTCCCGCTTTGTCCTGCTGTGTCCCCCGCTGTGTCCCGCTGTGTCCCCTGCTGTGTCCGGTTGTGTTTCCCGCTGTGTCCCGCTGTGTCCTGCTGTGTATACCCTGTGTCCCGCTGTGTACCGATGTGTCCCCGCTGTGTCCCCGCTGTGTCTCCCTGCTGTCCCCCGCTGTGTCCCCTCTGTGTCCCGCTGTGTCCTGCTGTGTCCTCGTTGTGTCCCCTCTGTGTCCCGCTGTGTCCTGCTGTGTCCTCGTTGTGTCCCCGCTGTTTCCCGCTGTGTCCTGCTGTGTCCAGCTGTGTCCCCGCTGTCCCCCGCTGTGTCCCCTGCTGTATCCCCGCTGTGTCCAGCTGTGTCCCATTTTGTCCCGCTGTGTCCCGCTGTGTCCTTGCTTTGTCCCCCGCTTTGTCCCCGCTGTGTCCCGCTGTGTCCCTTTGTGTCCCCCGCTGTGTCCCGCTGTGTCCCCTGCTGTGTCCCCCGCTGTGTCCGGCTGTGTCCCGTTGTGTCTTGCTGTGTCCCCGTTGTGTCCTGCTGGGTCCTCTGTTTCCCGCTGTCCCCCGCTGTGTTCCCTGCTGTGACCCCTGCTGTGTCCCGCTGTGTCCCTGCTGTGTCCCCGCTGGGTCCCGCTGTGTCCCCACTGTGTCCCAGCTGTGTCCCGCTGTGTCCCTGGTGTGTCCTCATTGTGTAACAGCTAAGCCCCTCTGTATCCCCGCAGTGTCCCACTGTGTCCCCCGCTGTTTCCCCGCTGTGTCCCCGCTTTGTCCTCCTGTGTACCGCTGTGTCCTCGCTGTGTCCTTCTGTATCCTGCTGTGTCCCCCGCTGTGTCCCCCACTATTTCCTCGCTGTGACTTCCTGTGTCCATGCTGTGTCCCCGCTGTGTCCGGCTGTGTCCCGCTGTGTTCCCCGCTGTGTTCCCCGCTGTGTCCCACTGTGACCTCGCTGTGTCCCCGCTGTGTCCCACTGTGTCCCCGCTGTGTAACGCTGGGTCCCCTCCTTTTGTGTCCACTGTGTCTTCAGCTGTGTCCCCAATGTGTCCTGCTGTGTCCCCCTGTGTCCCGCTGTGTCCCCTGCTTTGTCCCCTGCTGTGTCCCGCTATGTCCCGCTGTGGCCTTGCTGTGTCCCCTGCTGTGTCTCTCTGTGGCCCGCTTTGTCCTCATTGTGTCCCCTGCTATATCCCGCTGTGTTCCCCGCTCTGTCCCGCTGTGTCCCCGCTGTGTCCCGCTGTGTCTCCGGCTATATCCTGCTCTGTCCCCAGCTGTGTCCTGCTGTGTCCCTGCTGTATCCCCGATGTGTCCCACTGTGTACCCCACTGTGTCCCGCTCTGTCGCACTGTGTCCCCCGCTGTGTTCCCCTCTGTGTCCTGCTGTGTCCGGCTGTGTCCCGCTGTGTACTCGCTGTGTCCCCGCTGTGTCCTGCTGTGTCCTCGCTGTGTCCCAGCTGTGTCCCGCTGTGTCTCTCGCTGTGTACCTCTGTGTCCCGCTCTGTCCTCGCTATGTCCCGCTGTGTCCCCGCTGTGTCTTGCTGTGTCCCGCTGTGTCCCTGCTGTGTTCCGATGTGTACCACTGTGTCTGCCTCTGTGTACCTCGCTGTGTCCTGCTGTGTCCTCGCTGTGTCCCCTGCTGTTTCCCGCTGTTTCCCCCGCTGTGTCACCCGCTGTGTCCTTTGATGTGTCCCCAGCTGAGTCCCGCTGTGTCCCCCGCTGTTACCGCTGTGTCCCCACTGTGTCCCCCGCTTTGTCCCCGCTGTGTCCCCGCTCTGTCCCGCTGTGTCCCGCTGTGTCCCTCTGTGTCCCCGCTGTTTCCCACTGGGATCCCCGCGCTGTCCTGCTGTGTCCCCGTTGTACACCGGTGTGTCCCCTCTGTCCCCCGCTGTGTCCCGCTGGGTCCCGATGTGTCCCGCTGTGTCGCTGCTTTGTCACTGCTCTTTCACACTGTGTCCCGCTGTGTCCTCGCTGTGTTCCGCTCTGTCCCAGGCTGTGTCCCGCTGTGTCCCCCGCTGTGTTCCGCTGTGTCGCTGCTGTGTCCTGCTGTGTCCCCGCTGTGTCCCCGGTGTGTCCCGCTGTCTCCTCGCTGTGTCCCCTGCTGTGTCCCCCGCTGTATTCCGCTGTATCCCGCTGTATCCCGCTTTGTCCCCCGCTGTGTCCGGCTGTTTCCCACTGTGCCCCTGCTGTGTCCCCGCTGTGTCCCGCTGTGTACCCCGCTGTGTCCCACTGTGTCCCGCCTTGTGTCCCCTTTGTTCCCTCTGTGTCCTGCTGTGTCCCCTGCTGTGTCCCCGCTGTGTCCCGCTGTGTCCCCGCTGTGTAACCCTGTGTCCCCCTTTGTGTCCCGCTGTGTCCCCCGCTGTGTCCCTGCTGTGTCCCTTTATGTCCCGCTGTGTCCCGCTTTGTACCCCGCAGTGTCCTGCTGTGTCGCCCGATGTGTCCCGCTGTGTCCCGCTGTGTCCCCTGCTGTGTCCCGCTGTGTCCCAGTCTGTGTCCCCCGCTGTGTCCCACTCTTTCAAGCTTTGTCCTGCGGTGTCCTTGATATGTCCCCATTCATGTCCCGCTGTGTCCTCGCTGGGTCCCCCACTGGGTCCTGCTGTGTCCCCATGTGTCACGCTGTGTCCTCGCTGTGTATCCATCTGTGTCCCGCTGTGTCCTTGCTGTGTCCCCCACTGTGTCCCCGCTGTGACCCGATGTGTCCCTACTGTGTCCCTCGCTGTGTCCCTGCTGTGTCCCTTGAAGTTCCGCTGTGTCCCGCTGTGTACCCCGCAGTGTCCTGCTCTGTCGTCCGATGTGTCCCGCTGTGTCCCGCTGTGTCCCCACTGTGTCCCGCTGTGTCCCTGCTGTGTCCCCTGCTGTGTCCCGCTGTGTCCCAGGCTGTGTCCCCCGCTGTGTCCATGCTCTTTCACGCTGTGTCATGCTGTGTCCTTGCTGTGTCCCTATTTGTGTCCCGCTGTGTCCTCGATGGGTCCCCCGCTGGGTCCCCCGCTGGGTCCCGCTGTGTCCCCATGTGTCACACTGTGTCCTCGCTGTGTATCCCTCTGTGTCACGCTGTGTCCTTGCTGTGTCCCCCACTGTGTCCCCGCTGTGACCCGATGTGTCCCTGCTGTGTCCCCCGCTGTGTCCCGCTGTGGCCTTGCTGTGTCCCCTGCTGTGTCCCTCTGTGTCCTGCTTTGTCCTCGTTGTGTCCCCTGCTATATCCCGCTGTGTTTCCCGCTCTGTCCCGCTGTGTCCACGCTGTGTCCCTCTGTGTCAGCCCGCTATATCCTGCTCTGTCCCCTGCTGTGTCCCGCTGTGTCCCTGCCTTATCCCCGATGGGTCCCACTGTGTACCCCACTGTATCCCGCTGTGTCCCGCTGTGTCCTCCGCTGTGTTCCCCTCTGTGTCCTGCTGTGTCCGGCTGTGTCCCGCTGTGTACTCGCTGTGTCCCCGCTGTGTCCCGCTGTGTCCTCGCTGTGTCCCAGCTGTGTTCCGCTGTGTCCCCGTTGTTCCCCGGTTTGTCCCCACTGTCCCCCGCTGTGTCCCTCGCTGTGTATCTCTGTGTCCCGCTCTGTCCTCGCTTTGTCCCCGCGATGTCCCGCTGTGTCCCCGCTGTGTCCCTGCTGTGTTCCACTCTCTCCCGCTGTGTGCGGCTCTGTGTCCCCTGCTGTGTCCCCCGCTGTGTCCCGCTGTATCCCGGTGTGTCCCGCTTTGTCCCCCGCTGTGTCCCGCTGTTTCCCACTGTGCCCCTGCTTTGTCCCCGCTGTGTCCTGCTGTGTACCTCGCTGTGTCCCACTGTGTCCCGCTGTGTGCCCCCTTTGTTCCCCTCTGTGTCCTGCTGTGTCCCCTGCTGTGTCCCCGCTGTGTAACGCTGTGTCCCCCTTTGTGTCCGTTGTGTCCCCCGCTGTGTCCCTGCTTTGTCCCTTTGTGTCCCGCTGTGTCCCGCTTTGTACCACGCAGTGTCCTGGTGTGTCGCATGATGTGTCCCGCTGTGTCCTGCTGTGTCCCCACTGTGTCCCGCTGTGTCCCCGCTGTGTACCCTGCTGTGTCCCCCGCTGTGTCCCGCTCTTTCACGCTGTGTCCAGCTGTGTCCTTGCTGCGTCCCCATTTGTGTCCCGCTGTGTCCCCCGCTTTGTCCCTGCTGTGTCCCTTTGTGTCCCGCTGTGTCCCCACTGTGTCCCGCTGTGTCCCTGCTGTGTCCCCTGCTGTGTCCCGCTGTGTCCCTGGCTGTGTCCCCCGTTGTGTCCTGCTCTTTCAGGCTGTGTCCTGCTGTGTCCTTGCTGTGTCCCCATTTTTGTCCCGCTGTGTCCTCGCTGGGGCCCCTGCTGGGTCCCGCTGTGTCCCCTTGTGTCACGCTGTGTCCTCGCTGTGTATCCCTCTGTGTACCGCTGTATCCTTGCTGTGTCCCACACTGTGTCCCCGATGTGTCCCACTGTGTCCCACTGTGTCCCGCTGTGTCCCCGCTCTGTCCCCTACTGTGTCCCGCTGTGTCCCCGGCTGTGTCCCCCGCTGTGTCCCGCTCTTTCACCCTGTGTCCTGCTGTGTCCTTGCTGTGTCCCCATTTGTGTCCCGCTGTGTCCTCGCTGGGTCACCCACTGTGTCCCGC
>NW_012288305.1:0-2341 GCF_000151885.1 Dipodomys ordii
TCATGCCTCTGTGTACCCCGCTGTGTCCTGCTGTGTCTCCCGCTGTGTCCTGCTGTGTCATCGCTGTGTACCCCGCTGTTTCCCGCTGTTTTCCCCGCTGTGTCCTTTGATGTGTCCCCAGCTGAGTCCCGCTGTGTCCCCCGCTGTTTACCGCTGTGGCCCCCACTGTGTCCCCCGCTTTGTCCCCGCTGTGTCCCCGCTCTGTCCCGCTGTGTCCCCCTGTGTCCCTCTGTGTCGCCCCCTATGTCCCCGTGTTTCCGCTGTTTCCCACTGTGTCCCCCGCTTTGTCCCGCTGTGTCGCCGCTTTGTCACTGCTGTGTCTCGCTGTGTCCCGCTGTGTCCACGCTGTGTTCCCCGCTGTGTCCCACTGTGTCCTCCCTGTGTCCCCGCTTTGTCCCTCTGTATCGCAATGTGTCCCGCTGTGTTCTGCTGTGTCGGCCTCTGTGTCCCCCGTTGTGTCCCGCTGTGTCCCCGCTGTGTCCCCTCTGGGTCCCGCTGTGTCTCGCTGTGTCACTGCTGTGTCCCTGCTGTGTCCTGCTGTGTCCCCGCTGTGTCCCGCTGTGTCCCGCTCTGTCCCTCTGTGTCGTCGTTTTGTCACTGCTGTGTCTCGCTATGTCCCGCTCTGTCCACGCTGTGTCCCTCTCTGTCCCAGGCTGTGTCCCGCTGTGTCCCCCGCTGTGTTCCTCTGTGTCGCTGCTGTGTCCCGCTGTGTCTCCGCTGTGTCCCCGGTGTGTCCCGCTGTGTCCCCGCTGTGTCCCCGCTGTGTCCCCTGCTGTGTCCCCGCTGTGTCCCACTCTGTCCCCGCTGTGTCCCCGCTGTGTCCCCCGCTGTGTCCCCGCTGTGTCCCACTCTATCCCCACTGTGTCCCGCTTTGTCCTGCTGTGTCCCCCGCTGTGTCCCGCTGTGTCCCCCGCTGTGTCCGGTTGTGTTTCCCGCTGTGTCCCGCTGTGTCCTGCTGTGTACCCCCTGTGTCCCGCTGTTTACCGAAGTGTCCCCGCTGTGTCCCCGCTGTGTCTCCCTGCTGTCCCCAGGTGTGTCCCCACTGTGTTCCGCTGTGTCCTGCTGTGTCCCTGGTGTGTCCTTGCTGTGTAACCGCTGAGTCCCTCTGTGTCCCCGCTGTGTCCCACTCTGTCCCCACTGTGTCCCGCTTTGTCCTGCTGTGTCCCCCGCTGTGTCCCGCTGTGTCCCCTGCTGTGTCCGGTTGTGTTTCCCGCTGTGTCCCGCTGTGTCCTGCTGTGTATACCCTGTGTCCCGCTGTGTACCGATGTGTCCCCGCTGTGTCCCCGCTGTGTCTCCCTGCTGTCCCCCGCTGTGTCCCCTCTGTGTCCCGCTGTGTCCTGCTGTGTCCTCGTTGTGTCCCCGCTGTTTCCCGCTGTGTCCTGCTATGTCCAGCTGTGTCCCCGCTGTCCCCCGCTGTGTCCCCTGCTGTATCCCCGCTGTGTCCAGCTGTGTCCCATTTTGTCCCGTTGTGTCCCGCTGTGTCCTTGCTTTGTCCCCCGCTTTGTCCCCGCTGTGTCCCGCTGTGTCCCTTTGTGTCCCCCGCTGTGTCCCGCTGTGTCCCCTGCTGTGTCCCCCGCTGTGTCCCGCTGTGTCCCGATGTGTCTCGCTGTGTCCTCGTTGTGTCCTGCTGGGTCCTCTGTTTCCCGCTGTCCCCCGCTGTGTTCCCTGCTGTGACCCCTGCTGTGTCCCGCTGTGTCCCTGCTGTGTCCCCGCTGGGTCCCGCTGTGTCCCCACTGTGTCCCAGCTGTGTCCCGCTGTGTCCCTGGTGTGTCCTCATTGTGTAACAGCTAAACCCCTCTGTATCCCCGCAATGTCCCACTGTGTCCCCCGCTGTTTCCCCGCTGTGTCCCCGCTTTGTCCTCCTGTGTACCGCTGTGTCCTCGCTGTGTCCTTCTGTATCCTGCTGTGTCCCCCGCTGTGTCCCCCACTATTTCCTCGCTGTGACTTCCTGTGTCCATGCTGTGTCCCCCGCTGTGTCCCGCTGTGTCCCGCTGTGTTCCCCACTGTGTACCCCGCTGAGTCACACTGTGACCTCGCTGTGTCACCGCTGTGTCCCACTGTGTACCGCTGAGAAACACTGGATCCCCCCCATTTGTGTCCACTGTGTCTTCAACTGTGTCCCCAATGTGTCCTGCTGTGTTCCCCTGAGACCCCGCTGTGTCCCCCTGATATGTCCCATGCTGAGTCACACTGAGACCCCACTGTAAACATACTGTATCCCCCTGCTGTGTCTCACCTAAGAACAGATTTGTCCTCAATGTGTCCCCTGCTAAATCCCGCTGTGTACCCCGCTCTGACACCACAGTGTCCCAGCTGAGTACAAATGTATCTCCGAAAAAAA
>NW_012288306.1:0-6427 GCF_000151885.1 Dipodomys ordii
ATCACCACTGTGTCCCGCCTTGTGTCCCCTTTGTTCCCTCTGTGTCCTGCTGTGTCCCCTGCTGTGTCCCCGCTGTGTCCCGCTTTGTCCCCGCTGTGTAACGCTGTGTCCCCCTTTGTGTCCCGCTGTGTCCCCCGCTGTGTCCCCGCTGTGTCCCGCTGTCTCCTCCGCTGTGTTCCCCTCGGTGTCCTGCTGTGTCCGGCTGTGTCCCGCTGTGTACTCGCTGTGTCCCCGCTGTGTCCCGCTGTGTCCTCGCTGTGTCCCAGCTGTGTTCCGCTGTGTCCCCGTTGTTCCCCGGTTTGTCCCCACTGTCCCCCGCTGTGTCCCTCGCTGTGTATCTCTGTGTCCCGCTCTGTCCTCGCTTTGTCCCCGCGATGTCCCGCTGTGTCCCCGCTGTGTCCCTGCTGTGTTCCACTCTCTCCCGCTGTGTGCGGCTCTGTGTCCCCTGCTGTGTCCCCCGCTGTGTCCTGCTGTATCCCGGTGTGTCCCGCTTTGTCCCCCGCTGTGTCCCGCTGTTTCCCACTGTGCCCCTGCTTTGTCCCCGGTGTGTCCTGCTGTGTACCCCGCTGTGTCCCAATGTGTCCCGCTTTGTGCCCCCTTTGTTCCCCTCTGTGTCCTGCTGTGTCCCCTGCTGTGTCCCCGCTGTGTAACGCTGTGTCCCTCTTTGTGTCCGTTGTGTCCCCCGCTGTGTCCCTGCTTTGTCCCTTTGTGTCCCGCTGTGTCCCGCTTTGTACCACGCAGTGTCCTGGTGTGTCGCATGATGTGTCCCGCTGTGTCCTGCTGTGTCCCCACTGTGTCCCGCTGTGTCCCCGCTGTGTACCCTGCTGTGTCCCCCGCTGTGTCCCCCGCTGTGTCCCGCTCTTTCATGCTGTGTCCTTGCTGCGTCCCCATTTGTGTCCCGCTGTGTCCCCCGCTTTGTCCCTGCTGTGTCCCTTTGGGTCCCGCTGTGTCCCGCTGTGTCCCCACTGTGTCCCGCTGTGTCCCTGCTGTGTCCCCTGCTGTGTCCCGCTGTGTCCCTGGCTGTGTCCCCCGTTGTGTCCTGCTCTTTCAGGCTGTGTCCTGCTGTGTCCTTGCTGTGTCCCCATTTTTGTCCCGCTGTGTCCTCGCTGGGGCCCCTGCTGGGTCCCGCTGTGTCCCCTTGTGTCACGCTGTGTCCTCGCTGTGTATCCCTCTGTGTACCGCTGTATCCTTGCTGTGTCCCACACTGTGTCCCCGATGTGTCCCACTGTGTCCCACTGTGTCCCGCTGTGTCCCCGCTCTGTCCCCTACTGTGTCCCGCTGTGTCCCCGGCTGTGTCCCCCGCTGTGTCCCGCTCTTTCACCCTGTGTCCTGCTGTGTCCTTGCTGTGTCCCCATTTGTGTCCCGCTGTGTCCTCGCTGGGTCACCCACTGTGTCCCGCTTTGTCCCCATGTGTCACGCTGTGTCCTCGTTGTGTATTCCTCTGTGTCCCGCTGTGTCCTTGCTGTGTACCCCACTGTGTCCCCGCTGTGACCCGATGTATCCCTGCTGTGTCCCCCTCTTTGTCCCGCTGTGTCCCGCTGTGTCCCCGGCTGTGTCCCTCGCTGTGTCCGCTCTTTCCCGCTGTGTCCCTCTGTGTCCTTGCTGTGTCACCAATTTGTTTCCCGCTGTGTCCTCTCTGTGTCCCCCGCTCTGTACCGCTGTGTCCCCATGTGTCACGCTGTGTCCTCTCTGTGTATCCCTCTGTGACCCGCTGTGTCCTCGCTTTGTCCCACACTGTGTCCCCGCTGTGACCCGCTGTGTCCCTGCTGTGTCCCGCTGTGTCCCCGATGTCCTCCGCTGTGTCCCGTTTTGTCCCCGCTGTCTGCAGGTGTGTCCCCGCTGTCCCCCGCTGTGTTCCCCGCTCTGACCTTCTGTGTCCTCGCTGGGTCCCCCGCTGGGTCCCGCTGTGTCCTCGCTGTGTCCCGCTGTGTCCCCCGCTGTGTCCCCCACTGTGTCCCGCTGTGTCCCCCGCTGAGTCCCGCTGTGTCCCGCTGTGTCCCCGCTGTCCGCCGGTGTGTCACCGCTGTCCCCCGCTGTGTCCTCCGCTGTGTCCCGCTGTGTCCTCGATGTGTCTCACTGTGTCCCCGCTTTGTCTCCGCTGTGTCCCGCTGTGTCCCTGGTGTGTCCTCGCTGTGCAACCGCTGAGTCCCTCTGTGTCCCCGCTGTGTCCCACTGTGTCCCCCGCTGTGTCCCCGCTGTGTCCCCGCTGTGTCCCCGCTGTGTCCTGCTGTGTCCCCGCTGTGGCCCGCTGTGTCCCGCTGTGTCCCCGCTGTGTCCCGATGTGTACCGCTGTGTCTGCCTCTGTGTACCCCGCTGTGTCCTGCTGTGTCTCCCGCTGTGTCCTGCTGTGTCCTCGCTGTGTCACCCGCTGTTTCCCGCTATTTTCCCTCTGTGTCACGCGCTGTGTCCTTTGATGTGTTCCCAGCTGTGTCCCGCTGTGTCCCCCGCTGTTTACCGCTGTGTCCCCCACTGTGTCCCTCGCTTTGTCCCCACTGTGTCCCCGCTGTGTCCCACTGTGTCCCGCTGTGTCCCTCTGTGTCGCCCCCTGTGTCTCCCTGTGTCTCCGCTGTTTCCCACTGTGACCCCCGCGCTGTCCTGCTGTGTCCCCGTTGTCCACCGGTGTGTCCCCTCTGTCCCCCGCTGTGTCCCCGCTGTGTTCCGCTGTGTCCCGATGTGTCCTGCTGTGTCGCCGCTTTGTCAATGCTGTGTCTCGCTGTGTCCCGCTGTGTCCACGCTGTGTCCCGCTCTGTCCCAGGCTGTGTCCCGCTGTGTCCCCCGGTGTGTTCCGCTGTGTCGCTGCTGTGTCCCGCTGTGTCCACGGTGTGTCCCGCTGTGTCCCCGCTGTGTCCCCGCTGTGTCCACGCTGTGTGTCCCGCTGTGTCCCCGCTGTGTCCCACTCTTTCCCACTGTGTCCCGCTTTGTCCTGCTGTGTCCCGCTGTGTCCCGCTGTGTCCCCCGCTGTGTCTGGTTGTGTTTCCCGCTGCGTCCCGCTGTGTCCCACTGTGTCCTCGCTGTGTCCCCGCTGTGTCCCGCTGTGTCGCGCTGTGTCCCGCTGTGTTCTGCTGTGTCCGCCTCTGTGTACCCCGCTGTGTCCCGCTGTGTTCCCTGCTGTGTCCCCCGCTGTGTCCTGCTGTGTCCCGTTGTCTCCTTGCTGTGTCCCCGCTGTGTCATTCTGTGTCCCTCTGTGTCCCCGCTGTCCCCCACTGTGTCCCCTGCTGTGTCCCCCGCTGTGTCCCTCTGTGTCCCCGCTGTGTCCCACTGTGTCCCCCGCTGTTTCCCCACTGTGTCCCCGCTGTGTCTTCCTGTGTCCCGCTGTGTCCTTCTGTATCCCGCTGTGTCCCCCGCTGTGTCCCCCACTATTTCCCCTCTGTGACTTGCTGTGTCCATGCTGTGTCCCCCGCTGTGTCCCGCTGTGTCCTGCTCTGTCCCCCGCTGTGTCCCCCGATGTGTTCCCCGCTGTGTCCCGCTGTGTCCTCGCTTTGTCCCCGCTGTGTCTCGCTGTGTCGCGCTGTGTCCCGCTGTGTTCAGCTGTGTCCGCCTCTGTGTCCCCAGCTGTGTCCCGCTATGTTCCCGCTGTGTCACCGCTGGGTCCCGCTGTGTTTCGCTGTGTCCCTGCTGTGTCCCCGCTGTGTCCCGCTGTGTCTCTGGTGTGTCCTCGCTGTGTAATCTCTATGTCCCTCTGTGTCCCCGCTGTGTTCCAGTGTGTCCCGCAATGTCACCCTATGTCCCCGCTGTGTCCTCGCTGTTTCCCCGGATGTGTCCCAATGTGTCCCCCGCTGTTTCCCCGCTGTGTCCCCGCTGTGTCCTCCTGTGTCCCGCTGTGTTCTTGCCGTGACCCCCGCTGTGTCCCGGTGTGTCCCCCGCTCTGTCCTGCTGTTTCCCGCTGTGTTCCGCTGTGTCCTGCTTTGTCGGCATGTGTCCCACACTGTGTCCCGCTGTGTCTCCGCTGTGTCCCGCTGTGTCCCTCTGTGTCCTCGCTGTGTTCCACTGTGTCCCCCGCTGTGTCCCGCTGTGTCACCGCTGGGACCCGCTGTGTCTCGCTCTGTCCCTGCTGTGTCCCCGCTGTGTCCCGCTGTGTCTCTGGTGTGTCCTCGCTGTGTAATCTCTATGTCCCTCTGTGTCCCCGCTGTGTTCAAGTGTGTCCCGCAATGTCACCCTATGTCCCCGCTGTGTCCTCGCTGTTTCCCCGGATGTGTCCCAATGTGTCCCCCGCTGTTTCCCCGCTGTGTCCCCGCTGTGTCCTCCTGTGTCCCGCTGTGTTCTTGCCGTGACCCCCGCTGTGTCCCGGTGTGTCCTCCGCTCTGTCCTGCTGTTTCCCGCTGTGTCCCGCTGTGTCCTGCTTTGTCGGCATGTGTCCCACGCTGTGTCCCGCTGTGTCCCCGCTGTGTCCCGCTGTGTCCCTCTGTGTCCTCGCTGTGTTCCACTGTGTCCCCCGCTGTGTCCCGCTGTGTCCCCTGCTGTGTCCCACACTGTTTCCCGCTGTGTCCCCTGCTGTTTCCCGCTCTGTCCTGCTGTGTCCCCCGCTGTGTTCCCCTCTGTGTCCTGCTGTGTCCGGCTGTATCCCGCTGTGTCCTCGCTGTGTCCCAGCTGTGTCCCGCTGTGTCCCCGTTGTTCCCCGGTTTGTCCCCATTGTCCCCCACAGTGTCCCTCGCTGTGTACCTCTGTGTCCCGCTCTGTCCTCACTTTGTCCCCGCGATGTCCCACTGTGTCCCCGCTGTGTCCCTACTGTGTTCTGCTCTCTCCCGCTGTGTGCGGCTCTGTGTCCCCTGCTGTGTCTCCCGCTGTGTCCCGCTGTATCCCAGTGTGTCCCGCTCTGTCCCCCGCTGTGTCCTGCTTTTTCACAATGTGCCCCTGCTGTGTCCCCGCTGTGTCCCACTGTGTTCCCAATGTGTAACGCTGTTTCCCCCTTTCTGTCCCGATGTGTCCCCCGCTGTGTCCCTGCTGTGTCCCTTTGTGTCCCGATGTGTCCCGCTGTGTACCCCGCAGTGTCCTGCTGTGTTGCCCGATGTGTCCCGCTGTGTCCCGCTGTGTCCCCACTGTGTCCCGCTGTGTCCCCGCTGTGTCCCCTGAAGTGTCCCTCTGAGTCCCTGGATGTGTACCCCGCTGTGTCCCGCTCTTTCACGCTGTGTCCTGCTGTGTCCTTGCTGTGTCCCCATTTGTGTCCCGCTGGGTCCTCGCTGGGTCCCCCGCTGGGTACCGCTGTGTCCTCGCTGTGTTCCATTGTGTCCCCAGCTGTGTCCCGCTGTGTCCCCTGCTGTGTCCCACACTGTGTCCCGCTGGGTCCCCTGCTGTGTCCCGCTCTGTCCCGCTGTGTCCCCGCTGTCCACTGCTGTGTCACCGCTGTCCCCCGCTGTATCACACGCTGTGTCCCACTGTGTCCTCTCTGTGTCCCGCTGTGTCCCCACTGTGTGTCCGCTGTGTCCCGCTGTGTCCCGCTGTGTCCCTGGTGTGTCATCGCTGTGTCCCCGCTGTGTCCTCGCTGTGTCCCCCGCTGTGTCTCGCTGTGTCCCCTCTGTGTCCCCGCTGTCCCCCTCTGTGTCCCGGTGTGTCCCCGCTGTCCCCAGCTGTGTCGCTTGCTGTGTACCTCTGTGTCCCGCTCTGTCCTCGCTTTGTCCCCGCTATGTCCCGCTGTGTCACCCGCTGTGTCCCCAGCTGTGTCCGGCTGTGTCCCGTTGTGTTCCTCTGTGTCCCGCTGTGTTCTTTGCTGTGTCCCCCGCTGAGTCCCGATGTGTCCCTCCTGTTTACCGCTGTGTCCCCCACTGTGTCCCCAGCTGTGTACCCGCTGGGTCCCTCTCTGTCCCTGGTGTGTCCTCACTGTATAACTGCTATGTCCCTCTGTGTCCCGCTGTGTCCCACTGTGTCCCGCAGTGTCCCCCTATGTCCCCTCTGTTTCCTCGCTGTATCCCCTACTGTGTCCCACTGTGTCCCCTGCTGTGTCCCCGCTGTGTCCCCACTGTGTCTTAGCTGTGTCCCTTTGTGTCCCTCTGTATCCCGCTGTGTACCCCGCAGTGTCCTGCTGTTTCGCCCGATGTGTCCCGCTTTGTCCCCCTGGGTCCCCATGTGTCACGCTGTGTCCTTGCTGTGTCCCCTGCTGTGTCCCGCTGTGTCCCCGGCTGTGTCCCCCGCTGTGTCCCGGTCTTTCACGCTGTGTCCTGCTGTGTCCTTGCTGTGTCCCAATTTGTGTCCCACTGTGTCCTCGCTGGGTCCCCCGCTGGGTCGCGCTGTGTCCCCATGTGTCACGCTGTGTCCTCGCTGTGTATCCCTCTGTGTCCCGCTGTGTCCCTGCTGTGTCCCCCGCTGTGTCCTGCTTTGTCCCGCTGTGTCCCCGGCTATGTCCCTGCTGTGTCCCTGCTGTGTCCCGCTGTCCCCCGCTTTGTCCCACTGTGTCCCTGCTGTCCCCAGGGTTGTCCTCGATGTCCCCCCTGTA
>NW_012288307.1:0-1564 GCF_000151885.1 Dipodomys ordii
GCTGCTGTGTCCTGCTGTGTCCCCGCTGTGTCCCCGGTGTGTCCCGCTGTGTCCTCGCTGTGTCCCCTGCTGTGTCCCCCGCTGTATTCCGCTGTATCCCGCTGTATCCCGCTTTGTCCCCCGCTGTGTCCGGCTGTTTCCCACTGTGCCCCTGCTGTGTCCCCGCTGTGTCCCGCTGTGTACCCCGCTGTGTCCCACTGTGTCCCACCTTGTGTCCCCTTTGTTCCCTCTGTGTCCTGCTGTGTCCCCTGCTGTGTCCCCACTGTGACTTGCTTTGTCCCCGCTGTGTAACCCTGTGTCCCCCTTTGTGTCCCACTGTGTCCCCCGCTGTGTCCCTGCTGTGTCCTTTTATGTCCCGCTGTGTCCCGCTTTGTACCCCGCAGTGTCCTGCTGTGTCGCCCGATGTGTCCCGCTGTGTCCCGCAGAGTCCCCACTGTGTCCCGCTGTGTCGCGCTGTGTCCCGCTGTGTTCAGCTGTGTCCGCCTCTGTGTCCCCCACTGTGTCCCGCTGTGTTCCATGATGTGTCCCCCGCTGTGTCCTGCTGTGTCCCGTTGTCTCCTTGCTGTGTCCCCGCTGTGTCATTCTGTGTCCCTCTGTGTCCCCGCTGTCCCCCACTGTGTCCCCTGCTGTGTCCCCCGCTGTGTCCCTCTGTGTCCCCGCTGTGTCCCACTGTGTCCCCCGCTGTTTCCCCACTGTGTCCCCGCTGTGTCTTCCTGTGTCCCGCTGTGTCCTTCTGTATCCCGCTGTGTCCCCCGCTGTGTCCCCCACTATTTCCCCTCTGTGACTTGCTGTGTCCATGCTGTGTCCCCCGCTGTGTCCCGCTGTGTCCTGCTCTGTCCCCCGCTGTGTCCCCCGATGTGTTCCCCGCTGTGTCCCGCTGTGTCCTCGCTTTGTCCCCGCTGTGTCTCGCTGTGTCGCGCTGTGTCCCGCTGTGTTCAGCTGTGTCCGCCTCTGTGTCCCCAGCTGTGTCCCGCTATGTTCCCGCTGTGTCACCGCTGGGTCCCGCTGTGTCTCGCTGTGTCCCTGCTGTGTCCCCGCTGTGTCCCGCTGTGTCTCTGGTGTGTCCTCGCTGTGTAATCTCTATGTCCCTCTGTGTCCCCGCTGTGTTCCACTGTGTCCCGCAATGTCACCCTATGTCCCCGCTGTGTCCTCGCTGTTTCCCCGGATGTGTCCCAATGTGTCCCCCGCTGTTTCCCCGCTGTGTCCCCGCTGTGTCCTCCTGTGTCCCGCTGTGTTCTTGCCGTGACCCCCGCTGTGTCCCGGTGTGTCCCCCGCTCTGTCCTGCTGTTTCCCGCTGTGTCCCGCTGTGTCCTGCTTTGTCGGCATGTGTCCCACGCTGTGTCCTGCTGTGTCCCCGCTGTGTCCCGTGGTGTCCCTCTGTGTCCTCGCTGTGTTCCACTGTGTCCCCCGCTGTGTCCCGCTGTGTCCCCTGCTGTGTCCCACACTGTGTCCCGCTGTGTCCCCTGCTGTTTCCCGCTCTGTCCTGCTGTGTCCCCCGCTGTGTTCCCCTCTGTGTCCTGCTGTGTCCGGCTGTATCCCGCTGTGTCCTCGCTGTGTCCCAGCT
>NW_012288308.1:0-1255 GCF_000151885.1 Dipodomys ordii
GGGCGGGGTCAGCCCGGCCCAGGGTGACCGCAGCTGACATTTAATTCAAAAATCAAAGGTTGCTGGGCGCGGGCAGAAGACGCCCCGCTACTGTAATAAGGTGAGCAGCGGGAGGCTGCAGGGCTGGGCAGCGCCCCAAAGTCAGCCCCCTTCCTAATAAGCACATACCGTATCTCAAACAGGTAATTAAAAAGCTCTTATTACATTGGTGTGTCAATTGAGCAAAATATGGCAGGACGCCTTGTCAAAACATGGTTTGCCTTCAGTACAGAGAGCACACAGCTCACACCCAGAGAGCACCGACGTCTGCCACCAGACCAACACCCACGGACACAGTCCCCGCGCTCACAGCCCACGGACACAGACACCGCGGGTGACAGTCCACAGACAGAGCCCACGGACACGGCCCACGGACAGAGCCCACGGACACAGACCACAGACACAGCTCATGGACACAGACACCGCAGGTGACAGTCCACAGACAGAGCCCACGGACACAGCCCATGGACAGAGCCCACGGACACAGCCCACAGACATAGCTCATGGACACAGACACCGCGGGTGACAGTCCACAGACAGAGCCCACGGACACAGCCCCCGCAGGTCACAGCTCATGGACACAGACACCGCGGGTGACAGTCCACAGACAGAGCCCACGGACACAGCCCCCGCAGGTCACAGCTCATGGACACAGACACCGCGGGTGACAGTCCACAGACAGAGCCCACGGACACAGCCCCCGCGGGCCACAGCCCCCAGACAGACACTGCGGGTGACAGCCCATGGACACAGACACCACAGGTGATGGCCCACAGCCACCGCAGCTCACAGCCATCGCAGGTCACAGCCACCGTGGGTCACAGCCCACAGCCACAGCCACTGTGGGTCGTGCAACCCATGGCCCGCCAGCCTGGACGCCACAGACCGGTGTCCAGGGCTAAGGGGGAGATACAGGCAAGTCAGCCATGTGTGGGGAGGGTCATGGTGTGTGGGGAAGGTCAGGGTGTGTGGGGAAGGTCAGGGTGTGTGAGGAGGGTCAGGGTGTGTGAAGAGGGTCAGGGTGTGTGAGGAGGGTCAGGGTGTGTGAGGAGGGTCATGGTGTGTGGGGAGGGTCAGGGTGTGTGGGTCATTGGTGGGTGCTGCCTGGGCCAGGGCTCTGGGTTCGGAGGGCTGCGTACCTGCTCTCTGAGGTGTGTCTCGGGGGCAGAGGGTGGTGGTGCTGCGTACCTGCTCTCTGAGATGCACTTCAGGGTGA
>NW_012288309.1:0-29786 GCF_000151885.1 Dipodomys ordii
TTGCTTCTCCTTCTGCTTCTGCTTCTTCTGTTTCTCATGCCTGAATTTCTGGTTCTACATCTTCTGCTGCTTTTCCTTTTGCTTCTGTTTCTGCTTCTTCTCTTTTGGCTTCTCCTGCTTCTTGTCCTCCTCCTGCTTCTCTTTCTGCTTCTCATTCTGCTTCTGCTTCTCTTTCTGCTTCTGCTTCTCCTCCTTCTCCTACTTCTTCTTCTCTTTCTGCTTCTGCTTCTCCTGCTTGTTTTTCTGCTTCTTCTGCTGCTTCTCCTTCTGCTGCTTCTTTTACTACTCCTTGTGCTTCCCTTTTTGCTTTTCCTTCTGCTTCTGCTTCTGCTTCTTCTGTTCTCCTGCCTGAATTTCTGGTTCTACTTCTTCTGCTGCTTCTCCTTCTGCTTCTGCTTCTCCTTCTGCTAATGTTTCTGCTTCTTCTGCTTCTTCTCTTTCGGCTTCTCCTGCTTCTGCTTCTTGTCCTTCTCCTGCTTCTCTTTCTGCTTCTCATTCTGCTTCTGCTTCTCCTTCTGCTTCTCCTCCTTCTCCTTCTCCTACTTCTGTTTCTCCTTCAGCTTCTGATTCTTCTGCTTCTCCTGCTTTTCCTTCTGCATCTCCTTCTGCTTGTGCTTGTCCTTATGCTTCTGCTTCTGCTTCTGCTTCTCCTTCTTTTGCTTCTCCTTTTGCTTCTGCTTCTTCTGCTTTTCCTGCTTCTCCTCCTCCTTCTGCTTCTTCTGCTTCTCCTGCTTCTCATTCTGCATCTTCTTCTGCTTCTCCTTCTCCTTCTTCTGCTTCTCCTTCTGATTCTCCTTTTGCTTCTTCTTCTTCTGCTTTACCTGCGTCTCTTTCTGCTTCTCCTTCTGTTTCTCCTTCTCCTTCTTGTTCTTCTGCTTTTCCTTCTGCTTCTCCTACACCAGCTTCTGCTTCTACTTCTTCTGTTTCTTCTGCTTCTCCTTTTGCTTTTGATTCTCTTTCTGCTTCTGCTTCTCCTTCTGCTTCTTATTCTGCTTCTTCAGATTCTGCTTCTTCTGCTTCTCCTGTTTGTCCTTCTCCTTTTGCTTTTGATTCTCTTTCTGCTTCTGCTTCTCCTTCTGCTTCTTATTGTGCTTCTTCAGATTCTGCTTCTCCTGTTTGTCCTTCTGCTTCAGGTTCTCCTTCTGCTTATTCACATTCTTATGCTTCTGCTTCTCCTGCTTCTGCTTCTTCTGCTTTCCCTCCTTCTCTTCCTGCTTCTCCTTCTGTTTCTGCTTCTCCTTCTGCTTCTGCTTCTTGTCCTTCTTGTGTTTCTTCTGCTTCTGCTTCTCAAGTTTCTGCATCTCCTGCTTCTCCTTCTGCTGCTCTTTCTGCTTCTCCTCCTGCTTTTACATTTCCTGCTCCTTCTTCTGCTTCTCTTTCTGCTTCTCCTTCTGTTTCTCCTACTCCTTCTCCTTCTCGTTCTTCTGCTTTTCCTTCTGCTTCTGCATCTTCTGCTTCTTCTGCTACTGCCTCTGCTTCTTCTGTTTCTTCTGCTTCCCCTTCTGCTTCTCCTTCTGCTTTTGCTTCTCTTTCTGCTTCTGCTTCTCCTTCTGGTTCTCCTTCTTCTTCTCCAGATTTTGCTTCTTCTGCTTCTCCTGCTTCTCCTTCTGCTTCAGGTTCTGCTTCTGCTTCTTCTGCTTCTTCTGCTTCTGCTTCTCCTGCTGCTGCTTCTTCTGCTTCTCCTGCTTCTCTTTCTGCTTTTCCTTCTGTTTCTGCTTCTCCTTCTGCTTCTTCTCCTTCCTATGTTTCTTCTGCTTCTGCTTCTCCTGCTTCTGCTTCTCCAGCTTCTCGTTGTGCTTCTCTTTCTGCTTCTCCTTCTCCTTCTTCTGCTTCTCCTTCTGCTTCTGCTTCTGCTTCAATTTCTCCCTCTGCTTCTCATTCTGCTTCTGCGTCTTCTGTTTCTTCTGCTTCTCCTGCTTCTGCTTCTCCTGCTTCTCCTACTTCTAGTGCTGCTTCTCCTTCTGCTTATCTTTCTGCTTCTCTTTCTCCTTCTTCTGCTTCTTCTTCTGCTTCTGCTTCTCCTTCTGCTTCTGCTTCTGCTTCAATTTCTCCTTCTGCTTCTCATTCTGCTTCTGCGTCTTCTGTTTCTTCTGCTTCTCCTGCTTCTGCTTCTCCTACTTCTCGTGCTGCTTCTCTTTCTGCTTCTCTTTCTGCTTCTCCTTCTCCTTCCTCTGCTTCTCCTTCTGCTTCTGCTTCTCCTTCTGCTTCTGCTTCTGCTTCAATTTCTACTTCTGCTTCTCATTCTGCTTCTGCGTCTTCTGTTTCTTCTGCTTCTCCTGCTTCTGCTTCTCCTTCTACTCCTACATCTCGTGCTGCTTCTCCTTCTGCGTCTCTTTCTGCTTCTGCTTATCCTTTTGCTTCTCCTACTCCTAATCCTTCTCTTTCGCCTTCTCCTTCTCCTTCTTCTGCTTCTCCTGCTTCTCCTTCTGCATCTTCTTCTGCTTCTGCTTCTCCTTCTGCTGCTTCTTCTGTTTCTGCTTCTCCTTCTTCTGCTTCTCCCTCTGATTCTGCTTCTTATGCTTATTCTTTTTCTTTTGCTTCTGCTTCTCCTGCTTCTGCTTCTTCTGCTTCTACTGCTTCTCCTTCTCCTTCTCCTTCTCCTTCTCCTTCTCCTTCTCCTTCTCCTTCTTCTTCTTCTTCTTCTTCTTCTTCTTCTTCTTCTTCTTCTTCTTCTTCTTCTTCTTCTTCTTCTTCTTCTTCTTCTTCTTCTTCTTCTTATTTTTCTTCTTCTCTTTCTGCTGCTTCTGCTTTTCCTGCGTCTTCTGCTTCTAGTGCTTCTCTTTCTGCTTCTCCTTCTCCTTCTGCTTCTGCTTCTGTTTCTTGTCCTTCTCCTGTTTCTTCTGCTTCTGCTTCTCCTGCTTCTGCTTCTTCTGCTTTTCCTGCTTCTCTTTCTGCTTCTCCTTCTGCTTCTGCTCCTCCTTCTGCTTCTGCTCCTTCTATTTCTTCTGTTTCTTCTTCTTCTGCTTCTCCCGCTCTGCTTCTTCTGCTTCTCCTGCTTCTCGTTCTGCTTCTCTTCGTCGGCTTCTCTTTCTACTTCTCCTTCTGCTTCTTCTGATTCTGCTTCTTCTCCTTCTGCTTCTCCTTCTGCTTCTGCTTCTTCAGCTTCTCCTGCTACTCCTTCTGCATCTCCTTCTGCTTGTGCTTTTCCTTCTGCTTCTTCTTCTGCTTCTGCTTCTCCTTCTTCTGCTTCTCCGTCTGTTTCTGCTTCTTCTGTTTTTCCTGCTTCTCCTTCTGCTTCTCATTCTTCTTCTCCTTCTGTTTCTCCTTGTCGTTATTCTGCTATTCCTTCTGCTTCTCTATCTGCTTCTGCATCTTCAGCTTCTTCTGCTACTGCTTCTGCTTCTTCTTCTGTTTCTTCTGCTTCTCTTTCTGCTTCTCCTTCTGCTCTTTCTTCTCTTTCTGCTTCTGCTTCTCCTTCTGGTTCTCCTTCTTCTCCAGATTCTACTTCTTCTGCTTCTCCTGTTTCGCCTTCTGCTTCAGGTTCTGCTTCTGCTTCTTCAGCTTCTTCTGCTTCTATTTCTGCTTCTCCTTCTGTTTCTGCTTCTCCTGCTTCTGCTTCTCCTGCTTCTCCTTCTGTTTCTCTTTATGCTTCTCCATCTGCTTCTCCTTCTGCTTCTACTTCTGCTTCTGCTTCTGCTTCTCCTTCTGCTGCTCTTTCTGCTTCTCCTGCTGCTTTTCCTTCTCCTGCTCCTTCTTCTGCTTCTCTTTCTGCTTCTCCTTCTGTTTCTCCTACTCCTTCTCCTTCTCGTTCTTCTGCTTTTCCTTCTGCTTCTCCTTCTGCTTCTGCATCTTCTGCTTCTTCTGCTACTGCCTCTGCTTCTTCTGTTTCTTCTGCTTCCCCTTCTGCTTCTCCTGCTGCTGCTTCTCCTGCTGCTGCTTCTTCTGCTTCTCCTGCTTCTCTTTCTGCTTTTCCTTCTGTTTCTGCTTCTCCTTCTGCTTCTTCTCCTTCCTATGTTTCTTCTGCTTCTGCTTCTCCTGCTTCTGCTTCTTCTGCTTCTCCTGCTTCTCCTTCTCATTCTCCTTCTCTTTCTGCTTCTGCTTATCCTTCTGTTTCTCCTACTCCTAATCCTTCTCTTTCTCCTTTTCCTTCTTCTTCTTCTGCTTCTCCTGCTGCTTCTTCTTCTGCTTCTTCTGCTTTTTCTGTTTCTTCTTCTTCTGCTTCAGCTTCTGCTTCTTCTGCTTCTCCTTCTTCTTCTGCTCTTCTCCTTCTGTTTCTTCTGTTTCTGCTTCTCCTGCTTCTTCTTCTTCTGCTTCTCCTACTTCTCCTTCTGCTTCTCCGTCTCCTTCTCCTTCTCCTTCAATTTCTCCTTCCTGTGCTTCTCATTCTGCTTCTGCTTCTGCTTCTCCTGCTTCTGCTTCTTCTGTTTCTCCTTCTGCTTCTTCTTCTGCTTCTCTTTCTGCTTCTTATTCTGCTTCTGCTCCTCCTACTCCTAATCCTTCTCTTTCTCCTTTTCTTCTACTTATCGTTCTGCTTCTGCTTCTTCTGCTTGTTCGGTTTCTTCTGCTTCTGCTTTTCCAGCTTCTGCTGCTTCTGCTTCTCCTTCTGCTATAGGTTCTCCTTCTGATTCTTCGGCTTCTTCTGTTTCTTCTGCTTCTGCTTCACCTGGTACTGCTTCTTCTGCTTCTTCTGCTTCTCTTTCTGCTTCTCCTTCTGCTTCTGCTTCTCCTTCTGCTCCTTCTCCTTCTTCTGTTTCTTCTTCTTCTTCTGCTTCTACCGCTTCTGCTTCTTCTGCTTCTCCTGCTTCTCCTTCACCTTCTGCTTCTCCTTCTCCTTCTTCTGCTTCACTTTCTGCTTCTGCTTCTTCTGATTCTCCAACTTCTCCTTCTTCTTCTTCTATTTCTGCTTCTCTTTCTGCTTCTGCATTTCCTTCTGCTTCACCTTCTGCTGCTCCTTCTCCTTCTTCTGTTTCTCCCTCTGCTTCTGCTTCTTATGCTTCTTCTTTTTCTTCTGGTTCTGCTTCTCCTGCTTCTGCTTCTTCTGCTTCTACTGCTTCTTCTTCTGCTTCTACTTCTCTTTCTGCTTCTGCTTCTCCTGCTTGTTTTTCTGCTTCTTCTGCTGCTTTTTCTACTTCTCCTTCTGCTTCTCTTTTTGCTTCTCCTTCTGCTTCTGCTTCTTCTGTTTCTCGTGCCTGAATTTCTGGTTCTACTTCTTCTGCTGCTTCTCCTTCTGCTTCTGCTTCTCCTTCTGCTTCTGTTTCTGCTTCTTCTCTTTCGGCTTCTCCTGCTTCTGCTTCTTGTCCTCCTCCTGCTTCTCTTTCTGCTTCTCATTCTGCTTCTGCTTCTCCTTCTGCTTCTGCTTCTCCTCCTTCCCTTCTCCTACTTCTGCTTCTCTTTCAGCTTCTGCTTCTTCTGCTTCTCCTGATTCTCCTTCTGCATCTCCTTGTGCTTGTGCTTGTCCTTATGTTTCTTCTTCTGCCTCTGCTTCTCCTTCTCCTTCTTTTGCTTCTGCTTCTTCAGCTTTTCCTGCTTCTCCTTCTGCTTCTGCTTCTTCTGCTTCTCCTTCTGCATCTTCTTCTGCTTCTCCTTCTCTTTCTTCTGCTTCTCCTTCTGATTCTCCTTCTGCTTCTTCTTCTGCTTTACCTGCTTCTCTTTCTGCTTCTCCTTCTGCTTCTCCTTCTGTTTCTCCTTCTCCTTCTTGTTCTTCTGCTTTTCCTTCTGCTTTTCCTACTGCTTCTGCTACAACTGCTACTGCTTCTACTTCTTCTGTTTCTTCTGCTTCTCCTTCTGCTTTTGATTCTCTTTCTGCTTCTGCTTCTCCTTCTGCTTCTCATTCTGCTTCTCCAGATTCTGATTCTTCTGCTTCTCCTGCTTCTCCTTCTGCTTCAGGTTCTGCTTCTGCTTCTTCGGATTCTTATGCTTCTGCTTCTCCTGCTTCTGCTTCTTCTGCTTCCCCTCCTTCTCTTTCTGCTTCTCCTTCTGCTTCTGCTTCTTGTCCTTCTCCTGTTTCTTCTGCTTGTTCTTCTCCTGTTTCTGCATTTCTTGCTTCTCCTTCTGCTGCTCTTTCTGTTTCTCCTGCCGCTTTTCCTTCTACTGCTCCTTCTTCTGCTTCTCTTTCTGCTTCTACTCCTGTTTCTCCTTCTCCTTCTCCTTCTAGTTCTTCTGCTGTTCCTTCTGCTTCTCCTTCTGCTTCTGAATCTTCTGCTTCTTCTGCTACTGCCTCTGCTTCTTCTGTTTCTTCTGCTTCTCCTTCTGCTTTTGCTTCTCTTTCTGCTTCTGCTTCTAATTCTGTTTCTCCTTCTCCTTCTTGTTCTTCTGCTTCTTCTTCTGCTTCTGAATCTTCTGCTTCTTCTGATACTGCCTCTGCTTCTTCTGTTTCTTCTGCTTCTCCTTCTGCTTTTGCTTCTCTTTCTGTTTCTGCTTCTCCTTCTGCTTCTCCAGATTCTGCTTCTTCTGCTTCTCCTGCTTCTCCTTCTGCTTCAGGTTCTGCTTTTGCTTTTTCGGCTTCTTCTGCTTCTGCTTCTCCTGCTGCTGCTTCTTCTGCTTCTCTTTCTGCTTTTCCTTCTGTTTCTGCTTCTCCTTCTGCTTCTGCTTCTTCCCCTTCTTCTGTTTCTTCTGCTTCGGCTTCTCCAGCTTCTGCTTCTCCTGCTTCTCGTTCTGCTTCTCTTTCTGCTTCTCTTTCTCCTTCTCCTTGTCCTTCTCCTTCTTCTGCTTCTACTTCTGCTTCTGCTTCTCCTTCTGCTTCTGCTTCTGCTTCAATTTCTCCTTCTGCTTCTCATTCTGCTTCTGCGTCTTCTGTTTCTTCTGCTTATCCTGCTTCTGCTTCTCCTGCTTCTCCTACTTCTCTTGCTGCTTCTCCTTCTGCGTCTCTTTCTGCTTCTGCTTATCCTTTTGCTTCTCCTACTCCTAATATTCCTCTTTCTTTTCTTATGCTTCTGCTTCTCCTGCTTCTGCTTCTTCTGCTTCCCCTCCTTGTCTTTCTGCTTCTCCTTCTGTTTCTGCTTCTCCTTCTGCTTCTTGTCCTTCTCCTGATTCTTCTACTTCTGCTTCTCCTGTTTCTGTATCTCCTGCTTCTCCTTCTGCTGCTCTTTCTGCTTCTCCTGCTGCTTTTCCGTCTCCTGCTCCTTCTTCTGCTTCTCTTTCTGCTTCTCCTTCTGTTTCTCCTTCTCCTTCTCGCTCTTCTGCTTTTCCTTGTGCTTCTCCTTCTGCTTCTGCATCTTCTGCGTTTTCTGCTACTGCCTCTGCTCCTTCTGTTTCTCCATCTTCTTCTCCAGATTCTGCTTCTTCTGCTTCTCCTGCTTCTCCTACTTCTCGTGCTGCTTCTCCTTCTGCGTCTCTTTCTGCTTCTGCTTATCCTTTTGCGTCTCCTACTCCTAATCCTTCTCTTTCGCCTTCTCCTTCTTCTTCTTCTGCTTTTCCTGCTGCTTCTGCTTCTGCTTATTGTACTAATTCTGTTTCTTCTGCTTCTGCTTCAGATTATGCTTCTTCTGTTTCTCCTGCTTCAGATTCTGCTTCTGCTTCTTCGGGTTCTCCTGTTTCTTCTGCTTCTGCTTCTTCTACTTCTCCTGCTTCTCTTTCTGCTTCTCCTTATGCTTCTCCTTCTTCTTCTGATTCTGCTCTTCTCCTTCTTCTGTTTCTTTTGCTTCTGTTTCTTCTGCTTCTTCTTGTTCTGTTTTTTCTGATTCTACTTCTGCTTCTCCTTCTTCTCCTCTTTCTGCTTCTACTTCTACTTCTTCTGATTCTCCTGCTTCTCCTTCTTGTTCTCCTTCTGTTTCTGCTTCTCATTCTGCTTCTGCTTCTCCTTCTGCTGCTCCTTCTCCTTCTGCTTCTCCCACTGCTTCTTCTTCTGCTTCTTTTGCTTATTCTTTTTCTTCCGCTTCTGCTTCTCCTGATTCTGCTTGTTCTGCTTCTACTGCTTCTCATTACGCTTCTCCTGATGCTGCTTTTTCTTCTTCTTCTTCTTCTTCTTCTTCTTCTTCTTCTTCTTCTTCTTCTTCTTCTTCTTCTTCTTCTTCTTCTTCTTCGTCTTCTTCTACTGTTTCTCTTTCTGCTTCTCATTCTGCTTCTGCTTCTCCTTCTGCTTCTCCTATTGCTTCTGCTGCCCTTCCTTCTCCTTCTCCTTCTCCTACTTCTGCTTCTACTTCTGCTTCTTCTGCTTCTCCTGCTTCTCCTTCTGCATCTTCTTCTCCTTCTGCTTCTCCTTCTGCTTATACTTTGGCTGCTCCTTCTCTGTCTTCTCCTACTCCCTCTGATTCTGCTTCTTATGCTTATTCTTTTTCTTCTGCTTCTCCTGCTTCTGCTTCTTCTGCTTCTACTGCTTCTCCTTACGCTTCTCCTTCTCCTCCTCCTCCTCCTCCTCCTCCTCCTCCTCCTCCTTCTTCTTCTTCTTCTTCTTCTTCTTCTTCTTCTTCTTCTTCTTCTTCTTCTTCTTCTTCTTCTTCTTCTTCCTCTTCTCTTTCTTCTGCTTCTGTTTTCCTGCTTCTTCTGCTTCTAATGCTTCTCTTTCTGCTTCTCATTCTGCTTCTGCTTCTCCTTCTGCTTCTCCTATTGCTTCTGCTGCTCTTCCTTCTCCTTCTCCTACTTCTACTTCTTCTTCTGCGTCTGCTTCTTCTGCTTCTCCAGCTTCTCCTTCTGCATCTTCTTCTGCTTCTTCTTCTCCTTCTGCTGCTTCTTCTGCTTCTGCTTCTCCTTCTGCTTCTTCTGCTTCTCCTTCTGCTTCTGCTTCTGTTTTTCCTTCTCCTCCTCGTTCTTCTGCTTTTCCTTCTGCTTCTGCTGCAACTGCTACTGCTTCTGCTTCTTATGTTTCTTCTGCTTCTCCTGCTGCTTTTGATTCTCTTTCCGCTTCTGCTTCTCCTTCAGCTTCTCATTCTGCTTCTCCAGATTCTGCTTTTTCTGCTTCTCCTGCTTCTCATTCTGCTTCAGGTTCTGCTTCTGCTTCTTCGGCTTCTTCTGCTTCTGCTTCTCCTGCTGCTGCTTCTTCTACTTCTCCTGCTTCTCCTTCTGCTTTTCCTTCTGTTTCTGCTTCTGCTTCTGCTTCTTCTCCTTCTGTTTCTTCTGCTTCTGCTTCTCCTGCTTCTCTTTCTGCTTCTCTTTCTGCTTCTCCTTCTCCTTCTTCTGCTCTTTCTGCTTCTCCTTCTCCTTCTTCTGCTTCTCCTTCTGCTTCTGCTTCTCCTTCTGCTTCTGCTTCAATTTCCCCTTCTGCTTCTAATTCTGCTTCTGCGTCTTCTGTTTCTTCTGCTTCTCCTGCTTCTGCTTCTCCTGCTTCTCCTAGTTCTCGTGCTGCTTCTCCTTCTGCGTCTCTTTCTGCTTCTGCTTATCCTTTTGATTCTGCTACTTCTAATCCTTCTCTTTCGCCTTCTCCGTCTTCTTCTTCTGCTTCTCCTGCTTCTTATTCTTCTCCTGCTTCTCTTTCTGCTTCTCCTTCTGCCTCTGCTTCTCCTTCTGCTTCTGCTTCTGCTCTTCTCCTTCTTTTGTTTCTTTTGCTTCTGTTTCTTCTGCTTCTTCGTCTTCTGTTTCTTCTGATTCTACTTTTGCTTCTACTTCTTCTCCTCTTTCTGCTTCTACTTCTGCTTCTTCTGATTCTCCTGCTTCTCCTTCTTGTTATCCTTCTGCTTCTTTTGCTTAATCTTTTTCTTCTGCTTCTGCTTCTCCTGCTTCTGCTTCTACTGCTTCTCCTTATGCTTCTCCTTATGCTTCTCCATATGCTGCTGCTTATTCTTCTTCTTCCTCTTCTTCTTCTTCTTCTTCTTCTTCTTCTTCTTCTTCTTCTTCTTCTTCTTCTTCTTCTTCTTCTTCTTCTCTTTCTTCTGCTTCTGCTTTTCCTGCTTCTTCTGCTTCTACTGCTTCTCTTTCTGCTTCTCCTTCTGCTTCTCCTATTGCTTCTGCTGCCCTTCCTTCTCCTTCTCCTTCTCCTTCTTCTGCTTCTCCTTCCGCTTCTGCTTCTTCTGCTTCTCCTGCTTCTCGTTCTGCATCTTCTGCTTCTGCTTCTCCTTCTGCTGCTTCTTCTGCTTCTGCTACTCCTTCTGATTCTCCTTCTACTTCTCTTTCTGCTGCTCCTTCTCCTTCTTCTGCTTCTCCCTCTGATTCTTCTTTTTATGCTTATTCTTTTTCTACTGCTTTTGCTTCTCCTGCTTCTGCTTCTGCTTCTACTTCTTCTCATTATGCTTCTCCTTCTTCTTCTTCTTCTTCTTCTTCTTCTTCTTCTTCTTCTTCTTCTTCTTCTTCTTCTTCTTCTTCTTCTTCTTCTTCTTCTTCTTCTCTTTCTTCTGCTTCTTCTTTTCCTGCTTCTTCTGTTTCTACTGCTTCTCTTTCTGCTTCTCATTCTGCTTCTGCTTCTCCTTCTGCTTCTCCTATTGCTTCTGCGACTCTTCCTTCTCCTTCTCCTACTTCTACTTCTCCTTCTACTTCTTCTGCTTCTCCTGCTTCTCCTTTTGCATCTTCTTCTGCTTCTCCTGCTTCTTGTTCTGCTTCTCTTTCTGCTTCTCCTGCTTCTGCTTCTCCTGCTTCTGCTTCTCCTGCTTCTGCTTCTCCTTCTGCTTCTGCTTCTGCTTCAATTTCTCCTTCTGCTTCTCATTCTGCTTCTGCATCTTCTGTTTTTTCTGCTTCTCCTGCTTCTGCTTCTCCTGCTTCTCCTACTTCTCGTGCTGCTTCTCATTCTGCGTCTCTTTCTGCTTCTGCTTATCCTTTTGCTACTCCTACTCCTAATCCTTCTCTTTCACCTTCTCCTTCTTCTGTTTCTCCTGGTGCTTCTGCTTCTGCTTATTCTACTATTACTGTTTCTTCTGCTTCTGCTTCAGATTGTGCTTCTTCTGTTTCTCCTTCTGCTTCAGATTATGATTCTGCTTCTTCGGCTTCGCCTGTTTCTTCTGCTTCTGCTTCTCCTGCTTCTTCTGCTTCTCCTTCTGCTTCTCCTTCTGCTTCTGCTTCTCCTTCTGCTTCTGCTCTTCTCCTTCTTCTGTTTCTTTTGCTTCTGTTTCTTCTGCTTCTTCTTCTTTTGTTTCTTCTGATGCTACTTCTGCTTCTCCTTCTTCTCCTTCTCTTTCTGCTTCTACTTCTGCTTCTTCTGATTCTCCTGCTTCTCCTTCTTGTTCTCCTTCTGTTTCTGCTTCTCATTCTGCTTCTCCTTCTGCTGCTCCTTCTCCTTATCCTTCTTCTGATTCTCCCCTGCTTCTGCTTCTGCTTATTCTTTTTCTTCTGCTTCTGCTTCTCCTGCTTCTGCTTCTTCTGCTTCTACTGCTTCTCATTATGTTTCTCCTTATGCTTCTTCTTCTTCTTTTTTTCTTCTTCTTCGTCTTCTCCTTCGTCTTCTTCTTCTTCTTCTTCTCTTTCGTCTGCTTCTGCTTTTCCTGCTTCTTCTGCTTCTACTGCTTCTCTTTCTGCATTTCATTCTGCTTCTGCTTCTCCTTCTGCTTCTCCTATTGCTTCTGCTGCCCTTCCTTCTCCTTCTGCTTCTCCTACTTCTGCTTCTCCTTCTGCTTCTGCTTCTTCTGCTTCTCCTGCTTCTCGTTCTGCATCTTCTTCTGCTTCGGCTTCTCCTGCTGCTGCTTCTCCTGCTTCTGCATTTGTGCTTTTCCTGCTACTCTTTCTTCTCCTCCTGCTTCTCTTTCTTCTCCTCATTCTTCTGCTTCTCCTTCTGCTTCTACTATTGCTTCTGCTGCCCTTCCTTCTCCTTCTCCTTCTGCTTCTTCTGCTTCTTCTTCTGCTTCTGCTTCTTCTGCTTCTCCTGCTTCTCCTTCTGCATCTTATTCTGCTTCTGCTTCTCCTTCTGCTGCTTCTTCTGCTTCTGCTTCTCCTTCTCCTTCTTCTGCTTCTCCTTCTGATTCTCCTTCTGCTTCTTCTTCTCCTTCTCGTTCTTCTGCTTTTCCTACTGCTTCTCCTTCTGCTTCTGCTACAACGACTACTGCTTCTGCTTCTTCTGATTCTACTTCTGCTTTTGATTCTCTTTCTGCTTCTGCTTCTCCTTCTGCTTCTCATTCTGCTTCTCCAGATTCTGCTTCTTCTACTTCTCCTGCTTCAGGTTCTGCTTCTGCTTCTTCGGATTCTTATGCTTCTGCTTCTTCTGCTTCCCCTCTTTCTCTTTCTGCTTCTCCTTCTGTTTCTGCTTCTCTTTCTGCTTCTCCTTCTGCTTCTCCTTCTGCTACTTCTCCTTCTTCTGTTTCTTCTACTTCTGCTTCTCCTGCTCCTCGTTCTGCTTCTCTTCGTCTGCTTCTCTTTCTGCTTCTGCTTCTTCTTCTTCTGCTTCTTCATCTTCTTCTACTCCTTCTGTTTCTGCTTCTTCTGCTTCTCCTGCTTCTCCTTCTGCATCTCCTTCTGCTTGTGCTTGTTCTTATTCTTCTTCTTCTACTTCTGCTTCTCCTTCTCCGTCTGCTACTGCTTCTTCTCCTTTTCCTGCTTCTCCTTCTGCTTCTCCTTCTGCTTCTCCTTCTGTTTCTCCTTCTCCTTCTTGTTCTTCTGCTTTTCCTTCTGCTTCTCCTTCTGCTTCTGCATCTTCTGCTTCTTCTGCTACTGCTTCTGCTTCTTCTGTTTCTTCTGCTTCTCCTGCTTCTGCTTCTCCTGCTTCTCCTACTTCTCGTGCTGCTTCTCCTTCTGCGTCTCTTTCTGCTTCTGCTTATCCTTTTGCTTCTCCTACTCCTAATCCTTCTCTTTCGCCTTCTCCTTCTTGTTCTTCTGCTTGTCCTGCTGCTTCTGCTTCTGCTTATTCTAATATTTCTGTTTCTTCTGCTTCTGCTTCAGATTGTGCTTCTTCTGTTTCTCCTTCTGCTTCAGATTCTGCTTCTGCTTCTTCGGCTTCTTCTGTTTCTTCTGCTTCTGCTTCTCCTGCTTCTTCTGCTTCTCCTGCTTCTCTTTCTGCTTCTCCTTCTGCTTCTGCTTCTCCTTCTGCTTCTGCTTCTGCTCTTCTCCTTCTTCTGTTTCTTTTGCTTCTGTTTCTTCTGCTTCTTCTTCTTCTGTTTCTTCTGATGCTACTTCTGCTTCTCCTTCTTCTCCTTCTCTTTCTGCTTCTACTTCTGCTTCTTCTGATTCTCCTGCTTCTCCTTTTGTTGTCCTTCTGTTTCTGCTTCTCTTTCTGCTTCTGCTTCTCCTTCTGCTGCTCCTTCTCCTTCTGCTTCTGCTTCTCCCAGTGCTTCTGCTTCTGCTTTTTTGCTTATTCTTTTTCTTCTGCTTCTGCTTCTTCTGCTTCTGCTTCTTCTGCTTCTACTGCTTCTCCTTATTCTTCTCCTTATGCTTCTTCTTCTTCTTCTTCTTCTTCTTCTTCTTCTTCTTCTTCTTCTTCTTCTTCTTCTTCTTCTTCTTCTTCTTCTTCTTCTCTTTTTTCTGCTTCTTCCTTTCCTGCTTCTTCTGCTTCTACTGCTTCTCTTTCTTCTTCTCATTCTGCTTCTGCTTCTCCTTCTGCTTCTCCTATTGCTTCTGCTGCCCTTCCTTTTCCTTCTCCTTCTCCTACTTCTGCTTCTCCTTCTGCTTTTGCTTCTTCTGCTTCTCCTGCTTCTCCTTCTGCATCTTCTTCTGCTTCTGCTTCTCCTTCTGCTGCTTCTTCTGCTTCTGCTTCTCCTTCTTCTGCATCTCCATCTGCTTCTCCTTCTGCTGCTCCTTCTGCTTCTCGTTCTGCTTCTGATTCTCCTTCTGCTCTTCCTACTCCTAATCCTTCTCTTTCTCCTTCTCCTTCTTCTTCTTCTGCTTCTCGTTCTGCTTCTGCTACTGCTTCTTCTGCTTGTTCTGTTTCTTCTGCTTCAGGTCCTGCTTCTGCTTCTTCAGCTTCTTCTGTTTCTTGTGCTTCTGCTTCTCCTGCTACTGCTTCTTCTCCTTCTCTTTCTGCTTCTCCTTCTGCTTCTCCTTCTGCTCCTTCTCCTTCTTCTGTTTCTTCTTCTACTTCTGCTTCTCCCGCTTCTGCTTCTTCTGCTTCTCCTTCCTTTCCTCTGCTTCTGCTTCTCCTTCTCCTTCTTCTGCTTCTCTTTCTGCTTCTGCTTCTTCTGATTCTCCAACTAATCCTTCTTCTTCTCCTTCTGTTTCTGCTTCTCTTTCTGTTTCTGCATCTCCTTCTGCTTCACCTTCTGCTGCTCCTTCTCCTTCTTCTGTTTCTCCCTCTGCTTCTGCTTCTGCTTCTTATGCTTCTTCTTGTTTTTCTGCTTCTGCTTCTCCTGCTTCTGCTTCTTATGCTTCTACTGCTTCTTCTTCTGCTTCTGCTTCTTCTGCTTCTAATTCTCTTTCTACTTCTGCTTCTCCTGCTTGTTTTTCTGCTTCTTCTGCTGCTTCTTCTACTTCTCCTTCTGCTTCTCTTTTTGCTTCTCCTTATGCTTCTTCTTCTTCTGTTTCTCCTGCCTGAATTTCTGGTTCTACTTCTTCTGCTGCTTCTCCTTCTGCTTCTGCTTCTCCTTGTGCTTCTTTTTCTGCTTCTTCTGCTTCTTCTCTTTTGGCTTCTCCTGCTTCTGCATCTTGTGCTTCTCCTGCTTCTCCTTCTGCTTCTTATTCCGCTTCTGCTTCTCCTTCTGCTTCTGCTTCTCCTCCTTCTCCTTCTCCTACTTCTGCTTCTCCTTCAGCTTCTGCTTCTTCTGCTTCTCCTGTTTCTCCTTCTGCATCTCCTTCTGCTTCTGCTTCTCCTTGTGCTCTTTCTTCTGCTTCTGCTTCTGCTTCTGCTTCTGCCTCTGTTTCTCCTTCTCTTTCTCGTTCTCCTGCTTTTCCTTCTGCTTCTCCTTCTGCTTCTGCTGTAACTGCTACTGCTTCTGCTTCTTCTGTTACTTCTGCTTCTCCTTCTGCTTTTGATTCTCTTTCTGCTTCTGCTTCTCCTTCAGCTTGTCATTCTTCTTCTCCAGATTCTGCTTCTTCTGCTTCTCCTGCTTCTCCTTCTGCTTCAGGTTCTGCTTCTGCTTCTGCTTCTTCGTATTCTTCTGCTTCTGCTTCTCCTGCGTCTGCTTTTCTGCTTTTCCTGCTTCTCTTTCTGCTTCCCCTTCTGCTTCTGCTTCTCCTTCTGCTTCTGCTCCTTCTCCTTCTTCTGTTTCTACTTCTTCTGCTTCTCCCGCTTCTGCTTCTTCTGGTTCTCCTGCTTCTCGTTCTGCTTCTCTTCGTCGGCTTCTCTTTCTACTTCTGCTTCTCCCGCTTCTGCTTCTTCTCTTTAGTTCTTCTCCTTCTGCTTCTGCTTCTTCTGCTTCTCCTGCTTCTCCTTCTGCATCTCCTTCTGCTTGTGCTTTTCCTTGTGCTTCTTCTTCTGCTTCTCCTTCTCTTTCTTCTGCTTCTCCATCTGTTTATGCTTCTGCTTTTCCTGATTCTTTTTCTGCTTCTGCTTCTGCTTCTCCTTCTGTTTCTCCTTCTCCTTCTCGTTCTTCTGCTATTTCTTGTGCTTCTTTTTCTGCTTCTACATCTTCAGCTTCTTCTGCTACTGCTTCTGATTCTTCTGTTTCTTCTGCTTCTCCTTCTGATTTTGGTTCTCTTTCTGCTTCTGCTTCTCCTTCTGCTTCTGCAGATTCTGCTTCTTCTGCTTCTCCTGCTTCTCCTTCTGCTTCAGGTTCTGCTTCTGCTTCTTCGGATTCTTATGCTTCTCCTTCTCCTACTTCTGCTTCTTCTGTTTCCGCACCTTCTCTTTCTGCTTCTCCTTCTGTTTTTGCTTCTCCTTCTGCTTCTGCTTCTTCTCCTTATTCTGTTTCTTCTGCTTCTGCTTCTCCTGCTTCTGCTTCTCCTGCTTCTCGTTCTGCTTCTCTTTCTGCTTTTCTTTCTCCTTCTTATTCTTCTCCTTCTGCTTCTGCTTCAATTTCTCCTTCTGCTTCTCATTCTGCTTCTGCGTCTTCTGTTTCTTCTGCATCTCCAGCTTCTGCTTCTCCTGCTTCTCCTACTTCTCCTGCTGCTTTTCCTTCTGCGTCTCTTTCTGCTTCTGCTTATCCTTTTGCTTCTCCTACTCCTAATCCTTCTCTCTCGCCTTCTCCATCTTCTTCTTCTGCTTCTCCTGCTGCTTCTGCTTCTGCTTATTCTACTATTTCTCTTTCTGCTTCTGCTTCTCCTTCTGCTAATCCAGATTCTGCTTCTTCTGCTTCTCCTGCTTCTCCTTCTGCTTCAGGTTCTGCTTTTGCTTTTTCGGCTTCTTCTGCTTCTGCTTCTCCTGCTGCTCCTTCCTCTGCTTCTCCTGCTTCTCCTTCTGCTTTTCCTTCTGTTTCTGCTTCTCCTTCTGCTTCAGCTCCTTTTCCTTCTTCTGTTTCTTCTGCTTCTGCTTCTCCTGCTTCTGCTTCTCCTGCTTTGGCTTCTCCTGCTTCTCGTTCTGCTTCTCCTTCTCTTTCTCCTTCTTCTGCTAGTCCTTCTGCTTCTCCTTCTGCTTCTGCTTCAATTTCTCCGTCTGCTTCTCATTCTGCTTCTGCGTCTTCTATTTCTTCTGCTTCTCCTGCTTCTGCTTCTCCTGCTTCTCCTACTTCTCGTGCTGCTTCTCCTTCTGCGTCTCTTTCTGCTTCTGCTTATCCTTTTGCTTCTCCTACTCCTAATCCTTCTCTTTCGCCTTCTTCTTCTTCTTCTCCTGGTGCTTCTGCTTCTGCTTATTCTACTATTTCTGTTTCTTCTGCTTCTGCTTCAGATTGTGCTTCTTCTGTTTCTCCTGCTTCAGATTCTGCTTCTGCTTCTTCGGCTTCTCCTGTTTCTTCTGCTTCTGCTTCTCCTGCTTCTTCTGCTTCTCCTGCTTCTCTTTCTGCTTCTCCTTCTGCTTCTGCTTCTCCTTCTTCTTCTGCTTCTGCTCTTCTCCTTCTTCTGTTTTTTTTGCTTCTGTTTCTTCTTCTTCTTTTTCTTCTGTTTCTTCTGATTCTACTTCTGCTTCTCCTTCTTCTAATTCTCTTTCTACTTCTTCTGATTCTCCTGCTTCTCCTTCTTGTTCTCCTTCTGTTTCTGCTTCTCTTTCTGCTTCTCTTTTTCCTTCTTCTGCTCCTTCTCCTTCTCCTTCTTCTGCTTCTCCCACTACTTCTGCTTCTGCTTCTTTTGCTTATTCTTTTTCTTCTGCTTCTGCTTCTCCTGCTTCTGCTTCTAATGCTTCTCCTTGTACTTCTCCTTATGCTTCTCCTTATGCTTCTCCTTATGCTGCTTCTTCTTCTTCGTCTTCTTCTTCTTCTCTTTTTTCTGATTCTGCTTTTCCTGATTCTTCTGCTTCTACTGCTTCTCTTTCTGATTCTCATTCTTCTTCTGCTTCTCTTTCTGCTTCTCCTATTGCTTCTGCGGCTCTTCCTTCTCCTTCTCCTTCTTCTACTTCTCCTTCTGCTTCTGCTTCTTCTGATTCTCCTGCTTCTCCTTCTGCATCTTCTTCTGCTTCTGCTTCTCTTTCTGCTGTTTCTTCTGCTTCTGTTTCTCCTTCTGCTTCTCCTTCTGCTTCTTCTGCTTCTCCTTCTGATTCTCCTTCTGGTTCTCCTTCTGTGTCTCCTTCTCCTTCTTCTGCTTTTCCTTCTTCTTCTCCTTCTGCTTCTGCTGCAACTGCTACTGCTTCTGCTTCTTCTGCTTCTCCTTCTGCTTTTGATTCTCTTTCTGCTTCTGCTTCTGCTTCTAATTCAGCTTCTCATTCTGCTTCTCCAGATTCGGCTTCTTCTGCTTCTCCTGCTTCTCCTTCTGCTTCAGGTTCTGCTTCTGCTTCTTCGGATTCTTATGCTTCTGCTTCTCCTGCTTCTGCTTCTTCGGCTTCCCCTCTTTCTCTTTCTGCTTCTCCTTCTGTTTCTGCTTCTCCTTCTGCTTCTGCTTCTTGTCCTTCTCCTGTTTCTTCTCCTTCTGCTTCTCCTGCTTCTGATTCTGCTTCTTCTGCTTTTCCTGCTTCTCTGTCTGCTTCTCCTTTTGCTTCTGCTCTTTCTCCTTCTTCTGCTCCTCCCGCTTGTGCTTCTCCTGATTCTCCTGCTTCTCGTTCTGCTTCTCTTCGTCGGCTTCTCTTTCTATTTCTGCTTCCGCTTCTTCTGATTCTGATTCTTCTCCTTCTTCTTCTCCTTCTGCTTCTGCTTCTTCTGCATCTCCTGCTTCTCCTTCTGCATCTCCTTCTGCTTGTGCTTTTCCTTCTGCTTCTTCTTCTGCTTCGGCTTCTCCTTCTCCTTCTTCTCCGTCTACTTCTGTTTCTTCTGCTTTTCTTGCGTCTCCTTCTGCTTCTCCTTCTGTTTCTCCTTCTCGTTCTTGTGCTATTCCTTCTCCTTCTCTTTCTGCTTCTGCTTCTCCTTCTGGTTCTCCTTCTTCTTCTCCAGGTTCTGCTTCTTCTGCTTCTCGTGCTTCTCTTTCTGCTTTAGGTTCTGCTTTTGCTTCTTCGGCTTCTTCTGCTTCTATTTTTGCTTCTCCTTCTGTTTCTGCTTCTCTTTCTGCTTCTGCTTCTTCTCCTTCTTCTATTTCTTCTGATTCTGCTTCTCCTGATTCTGCTTCTCCTGCTTCTCCTTCTGTTTCTCTTTATGCTTCTCCTTCTGCTTCTCCTGCTTCTACTACTGCTTCTGCTTCTTCTTCTGCATCTTCTTCTGTTTCAATTTCTCCTTCTGCTTTTCATTGTGCTTCTGCTTCTCCTGCTTCTGCTTCTTCTGCTTCTTCTGCTTCTCCTTCTCATTCTCCTTCTCTTTCTGCTTCTGCTTATCCTTCTGTTTCTCCTACTCCTAATCCTTCTCTTTCTCCTTGTTCTTCTTCTGCTTCTCGTTCTTCTTCTGCTTCTTCTGCTTGTTCTGTTTCTTCTGCTTCTACTTTTCCAGCTTCTGCTGCTTCTGCTTCTCCTTCTGCTTCAGGTTCTCCTTCTGTTTCTTGGGCTTCTTCTGTTTCTTCTGCTTCTGCTTCTCCTGCTACTGCTTCTTCTGCTTCTCTTTTGCTTCTCCTTCTGCTTCTGCTTCTCCTTCTGCTCCTTCTCTTTCTTCTGTTTCTTCTTCTTCTTCTGCTCCTCCCGCTTCTGCTTCTTCTGCTTCTCCTGCTTGTCCTTCTCCTTCTGCTTCTCCTTCTCCTTCTTCTCCTTCTCTTTCTGCTTCTGCCTCTGCTTCTTCTGATTCTCCAACTTCTCCTTCTTCTTCTCCTTCTGTTTCTGCTTCTCTTTCTGCTTCTTCATCTCCTTCTGCTTCACCTTCTGCTGCTCCTTCTCCTTCTTCTGTTTCTCCCTCTGCTTCTGCTTCTTATGCTTCTTCTTTATCTTCTGCTTCTGCTTCTCCTGCTTCTGCTTCTTGTGCTTCTACTGCTTCTTCTTCTGCTTCTGTTTCTTCTGCTTCTACTTCTCCTTCTGCTTCTGCTTCTCCTGCTTTTTTTCTGCTTCTTCTGCTGCTTCTCCTTCTGCTGCTTCTTCTACTTCTCCTACTGCTTCTCTTTTTGCTTCTCCTTCTTCTTCTGCTTCTGCTTCTTCTGTTTCTCCTGCCTGAATTTCTGGTTCTACGTGTTCTGCTGCTTCTCCTTCTGCTTCTGCTTCTACTTCTGCTTCTGATTCTGCTTCTTCTGCTTCTTCTCTTTCGGCTTCTCCTGCTTCTGCTTCTTGTGCTTCTCCTGCTTCTCTTTCTGCTTCTCATTCCGCTTCTGCTTCTGCTTCTGCTTCTGCTTCTCCTCCTTCTCCTTCTCCTACTTCTGCTTCTCCTTCATCTTCTGCTTCTTCTGCTTCTCCTGCTTCTCCTTCTGCATCTCCTTCTGCTTGTGCTTTTCCTCATGCTTCTTCTTCTGCCTCTGCTTCTCCTTCTCCTTCTTTTGCTTCTCCTTTTACTTCTGCTTCTTCTGCTTTTCCTGCTTCTCCTTGTGCTTCTGCTTCTTCTGCTTCTCCTTCTGCATCTTCTTCTGCTTCTGCTTCTCCTTCTCCTTCTTCTGCTTTTCCTTCTTATTCTCCTACTGCTTCTCTTTCTGTTTCCCTTCTCCTTCTTGTTCTTCTGCTTTTCCTTCTGCTTTTCGTTCTGCTTCTGCTACAACTGCTACTGCTTCTACTTCTTCTGTTTCTTCTGCTTCTCCTTCTGCTTTTGATTCTCTTTCTGCTTCTGCTTCTCCTTCTGCTTCTCCTTCTGCTTCTCCAGATTCTGATTCTTCTGCTTCTCCTGCTTCTCCTTCTGCTTCAGGTTCTCCTTCTGCTTCTTCGGATTCTTATGCTTCTGCTTCTCCTGCTTCAGCTTCTTCTGCTTCCCCTCCTTCTCTTTCTGCTTCTCCTTCTGTATCTGCTTCTCCTTCTGCTTCTGCTTCTTGTCTTTCTCCTGTTTGTTCTGCTTATGCTTCTCCTGTTTCTGCATCTCCTGCTCCTCCTTCTGCTGCTCTTTCTGCTTCTCCTGCTGCTTTTCCTTCTCCTGCTCCTTCTTCTGCTTCTCTTTCTGCTTCTCCTTCTGTTTCTCCTTCTCCTTCACCTTCTCGTTCTTCTGCTTTTCCTTCTGCTTCTCCTTCTGCTTCTGCATCTTCTGCTTCTTCTGCTACTGCCTCTGCTTCTTCTGTTTCTTCTGCTTCTAGTTCTGCTTCTCCTTCTGCTTTTGCTTCTCTTTCTGCATTTGCTTCTCCTTCTGCTTCTCCAGATTCTGCTTCTCCTGCTTCTCCTTCTGCTTCAGGTTCTGCTTCTGCTTCTTCTGCTTCTGCTTCTCCTGCTACTGCTTCTTCTGCTTCTCCTGCTTCTCTTTCTGCTTTTCCTTCTGTTTCTGCTTCTCCTTCTGTTTCTTCTCCTTCTTCTGTTTCTTCTGTTTCTGCTTCTCCTGCTTCTGCTTCTCCTGCTTCTCGTTCGGCTTCTCTTTCTGCTTCTCCTTCTCCTTCTTCTGCTTCTCCTTCTGCTTCTGTTTCTCCTTCTGCTTCTACTTTTGCTTCAATTTCTCCTTCTGCTTCTCATTCTGCTTCTGCGCCTTCTGTTTCTTCTGCTTCTCCTGCTTCTCTTGCTGCTTCTCCTTCTGCGTCTCTTTCTGCTTCTGCTTATCCTTTTGCTTCTCCTACTCCTAATCTTCCTCTTTCGCCTTCTCCATCTTCTTCTTCTGCTTCTCCTGCTGCTTCTGCTTTTTCTACTATTTCTGTTTCTTCTGCTTCTGATTCAGATTGTGCTTCTTCTGTTTCTCCTTCTGCTTCAGATTCTGCTTCTGCTTCTTCGGCTTCTCCTGTTTCTTCTGCTTCTGCTTCTCCTGCTTCTTCTGCTTCTCCTGCTTCTCTTTCTGCTTCTCCTTCTGCTTCTGCTTCTCCTTCTGCTCCTTCTATTTCTTCTGTTTCTTTTGCTTCTGCTTCTCACGCTCTGCTTCTTCTTCTTCTCCTGCTTCTCGTTCTGCTTCTCTTCGTCGGCTTCTCTTTCTACTTCTCCTTCTGCTTCTTCTGATTCTTATTCTTCTCCTTCTTCTTCTCCTTCTGCTTCTGCTTCTTCTGCATCTCCTGCTTCTCTTTCTGCATCTCCTTCTGCTTATGCTTTTCCTTCTGCTTCTTCTTCTTCTTCGGCTTCTCCTTCTCCTTCTTCTCCGTCTGCTTCTGTTTCTTCTGCTTTTCCTGCGTATCCTTCTGCTTCTCCTTCTGTTTCTCCTTCTCGTTCTTCTGCTATTCCTTCTGCTTCTCTTTCTGGTTCTGCATCTTCAGCTTCTTCTGCTACTGATTCTGCTTCTTCTGTTTCTTCTGCTTCTCCTTCTGCTTCTCCTTCTGCTTTTGCTTCTCTTTCTGCTTCTGCTTCTCCTTCTGATTCTCCTTCTTCTTCTCCAGATTCTGCTTCTTCTGCTTCTCCTGCTTCTCCTTCTGCTTTAGGTTCTGCTTTTGCTTCTTCGGCTTCTTCTGCTTCTATTTTTGCTTCTCCTTCTGTTTCTGCTTCTCTTTCTGCTTCTGCTTCTTCTCCTTCTTCTATTTCTTCTGATTCTGCTTCTCCTGCTTCTGCTTCTCCTGCTTCTGTTTCTCTTTATGCTTCTCCTTCTGCTTCTCCTTCTGCTTCTACTACTGCTTCTGCTTCTTCTTCTGCATCTTCTTCTGTTTCAATTTCTCCTTCTGCTTTTCATTCTGCTTCTGCTTCTCCTGCTTCTGCTTCTTCTGCTTCTCCTTCTCATTCTCCTTCTCTTTCTGCTTCTGCTTATCCTTCTGTTTCTCCTACTCCTAATCCTTCTCTTTCTCCTTGTTCTTCTTCTGCTTCTCGTTCTTCTTCTGCTTCTTCTGCTTGTTCTGTTTCTTCTGCTTCTACTTTTCCAGCTTCTGCTGCTTCTGCTTCTCCTTCTGCTTCAGGTTCTCCTTCTGCTTCTTGGGCTTCTTCTGTTTCTTCTGCTTCTGCTTCTCCTGCTACTGCTTCTTCCGCTTCTTCTGCTTCTCTTGTTTCTCCTTCTGCTTCTGCTTATCCTTTTGCTCCTGCTCTTTCTTCTGTTTCTTCTTCTTCTTCTTCTTCTGCTCCTCCCGCTTCTGCTTCTTCTGCTTCTCCTGCTTGTCCTTCTCCTTCTGCTTCTCCTTCTCCTTCTTCTCCTTCTCTTTCTGCTTCTGCTTCTGCTTCTTCTGATTCTCCAACTTTTCCTTCTTCTTCTCCTTCTGTTTCTGCTTCTCTTTCTGCTTCTGCATCTCCTTCTGCTTCACCTTCTTCTGCTCTTTCTCCTTCTTTGTTTCTCCCTCTGCTTGTACTTCTTATGCTTCTTCTTTATCTTCTGCTTCTGCTTCTCCTGCTTCTGCTTCTTGTGCTTCTACTGCTTCTTCTTCTGCTTCTGTTTCTTCTGCTTCTACTTCTCTTTCTGCTTCTGCTTCTCCTGCTTTTTTTCTGCTTCTTCTGCTGCTTCTCCTTCTGCTGCTTCTTCTACTTCTCCTACTGCTTCTCTTTTTGCTTCTCCTTCTGCTTCTGCTTCTGCTTCTTCTGTTTCTCCTGCCTGAATTTCTGGTTCTACTTCTTCTGCTGCTTCTCCTTCTGCTTCTGCTTCTACTTCTGCTTCTGATTCTACTTCTTCTGCTTCTTCTCTTTCGGCTTCTCCTGCTTCTGCTTCTTGTGCTTCTCCTGCTTCTCTTTCTGCTTCTCATTCCGCTTCTGCTTCTCCTTCTGCTTCTGCTTCTCCTCCTTCTCCTTCTCCTACTTCTGCTTCTCCTTCATCTTCTGCTTCTTCTGCTTCTCCTGCTTCTCCTTCTGCATCTCCTTCTGCTTGTGCTTGTCCTTATGCTTCTTCTTCTGCCTCTGCTTCTCCTTCTCCTTCTTTTGCTTCTCCTTTTGCTTCTGCTTCTTCTGCTTTTCCAGCTTCTCCGTCTGATTCTGCTTCTTTTGCCTTTCCTCATTCTCCTTCTGCTTCTGCTTCTTCTTCTCCTTCTGTTTCTCCTTCTCCTTCTCGTTCTTCTGCTATTCCTTCTGCTTCTCTTTCTGCTTCTGCATCTTCAGCTTCTTCTGCTACTGCTTCTGCTTCTTCTGTTTCTTCTGCTTCTCCTTCTGCTTTTGCTTCTCTTTCTGCTTCTGCTTCTCCTTCTGGTTCTCCTTCTTCTTCTCCAGATTCTGCTTCTTCTGCTTCTCCTTCCGCTTCAGGTTCTGCTTCTGCTTCTTCGGCTTCTTCTGCTTCTATTTCTGCTTCTCCTTCTGTTTCTGCTTCTCTTTCTGCTTCTGCTTCTTCTCCTTCTTCTATTTCTTCTGCTTATGCTTCTCCTGCTTCTCCTTCTGTTTCTCTTTATTCTTACCCTTCTGCTACTCCTTCTCCTTCTCCTTCTTCTGCTTCTCCTTCTGCTTCTGCTTCTGCTTCTGCTTCTCCTTCTGCATCTTCTTCTGTTTCAATTTCTCCTTCTTGTGCTTTTCATTCTGCTTCTGCTTCTCCTGCTTCTGCTTCTTCTGCTTCTCCTTCTCCTTCTCCTTTTCTTTCTGCTTCTGCTTATCCGTCTGTTTCTCCTACTCCTAATCCTTCTCTTTCTCCTTCTTCTTCTTCTGCTTTTCCTGCTTCTTCTTCTTCTGCTTCTTCTTCTTTTTCTGCTTTTTCAGTTTCTTCTGCTTCAGCTTCTGCTTCTTCTGCTTCTCCTTCTGCTTCTGTTTCTCCTTCTGCTTCTGCTCTTCTCCTTCTTCTGTTTCTTCTGCTTCTGCTTCTCCTTCTTCTGCTTCTCCTACTTCTCCTTCTGCTTCTCCGTCTCATTCTCCTTCTCCTTCAATTTCTCCTTCTTGTGCTTCTCATTCTGCTTCTGCTTCTGCTTCTCCTGCTTCTGCTTCTTCTGTTTCTCCTTCTGCTTCTCCTTCTGCTTCTCTTTCTGCTTCTAATTCTCCTTCTGTTCCTCCTACTCCTAATCCTTCTCTTTCTCCTTCTTATTCTTCTGCTTCTCGTTCTGCTTCTGCTTCTTCTGCTTGTTCTGTATCTTCTGCTTCTGCGTTTCCAGCTTCTGATGCTTCTGCTTCTCCTTCTGCTTCAGGTTCTCCTTCTGCTTCTTCAGCTTCTTCTGTTTCTTCTGCTTCTGCTTCTCCTGCAACTGCTTCTTCTGCTTCTGTTTCTATTTCTGCTTCTCCTTCTGCTTTTGCTTCTCCTTCTGCTCCTTCTCCTTCTTCTGTTTCTTCTTCTTCTTCTGCTTCTCCCGCTTCTGCTTCTTCTGCTTCTCCTGATTGTCCTTCTGCTTCTGCTTCTCCTTCTCCCTCTTCTGCTTCTCTTTCTGCTTCTGCTTCTTCTGATTCTCCAACTTCTCCTTCTGTTTCTGCTTCTCTTTCTGCTTCTGCATCTCCTTCTGCTTCACCTTCTGCTGCTCCTTCTCCTTCTTCTGTTTCTCCCTCTGCTTCTGCTTCTTATGCTTCTTCTTTTTCTTCTGCTTCTGCTTCTCCTGCTTCTGCTTCTTATGCTTCTACTGCTTCTTCTTCTGCTTCTGCTTCTTCTGCTTCTACTTCTCTTTCTGCTTCTGCTTCTCCTGCTTGTTTTTCTGCTTCTTCTGCTGCTTCTCCTTCTGCTGCTTCTTTTACTACTCCTTGTGCTTCTCTTTTTGCTTCTCCTTCTGCTTCTGCTTCTGCTTCTTCTTTTTCTCCTGCCTGAATTTCTGGTTCTACTTCTTCTGCTGCTTCTCCTTCTGCTTCTGCTTCTCCTTCTGCTAATGTTTCTGCTTCTTCTGCTTCTTCTCTTTCGGCTTCTCCTGCTTCTGCTTCTTGTCCATCTCCTGCTTCTCTTTCTGCTTCTCATTCTGCTTCTGCTTCTCCTTCTGCTTCTCCTCCTTCACCTTCTCCTACTTCTGCTTCTCCTTCAGCTTCTGCTTCTTCTGCTTCTCCTGCTTCTCCTTCTGCTTGTGCTTTTCCTTATGCTTCTGCTTCTCCTTCTTTTGCTTCTCCTTTTGCTTCTGCTTCTTCTGCTTTTCCTGCTTCTCCTCCTGCTTCTGTTTCTTCTGCTTCTCCTGCTTCTCCTTCTGCATTTCTTCTGCTTCTCCTTCTCCTTCTTCTGCTTCTCCTTCTGATTCTCCTTTTGCTTCTTCTTCGTCTGCTTTACCTGCGTCTCTTTCTGCTCCTTCTGTTTCTCCTTCTGTTTCTCCTTCTCCTTCTTGTTCTTCTGCTTTTCCTTCTGCTTCTGCTACAACTGCTTTTGCTTCTACTTCTTCTGTTTCTTCTGCTTCTCCTTCTGCTTTTGATTCTCTTTTTGCTTCTGCTTCTCGTTCTGCTTCTTATTCTGCTTTTTCAGATTCTGCTTCTTCTGCTTCTCCTGCTTCTCCTTCTGCTTCAGGTTCTCCTTCTGCTTCTTCACATTCTTATGCTTCTGCTTCTCCTGCTTCTGCTTCTTCTGCTTTCCCTCCTTCTCTTCCTGCTTCTCCTTCTGTTTCTGCTTCTCCTTCTGCTTCTGCTTCTTGTCCTTCTTGTGTTTCTTCTGCTTCTTCTGCTACTGCTTCTGCTTCTTCTGCTTTTCCTGCTTCTCTTTCTGCTTCTCCTTCTGCTTCTGCTCCTTCTATTTCTTCTGTTTCTTCTTCTTCTGCTTCTCCCGCTCTGCTTCTTCTGCTTCTCCTGCTTCTCGTTCTGCTTCTCTTCGTCGGCTTCTCTTTCTACTTCTCCTTCTGCTTCTTCTGATTCTGCTTCTTCTCCTTCTGCTTCTCCTTCTGCTTCTGCTTCTCCTGCTACTCCTTCTGCATCTCCTTCTGCTTGTGCTTTTCCTTCTGCTTCTTCTTCTGCTTCTCCTTCTTCTGCTTCTCCGTCTGTTTCTGCTTCTTCTGTTTTTCCTGCTTCTCCTACTGCTTCTCATTCTTCTTCTCCTTCTGTTTCTCCTTGTCGTTATTCTGCTATTCCTTCTGCTTCTCTATCTGCTTCTGCATCTTCAGCTTCTTCTGCTACTGCTTCCCTCTTCTGCTTCTTCTATTTCTTCTGCTTCTCTTTGTGCTTCTCCTTCTGCTTTTGCTTCTCTTTCTGCTTCTGCTTCTCCTTCTGGTTCTCCTTCTTCTCCAGATTCTGCTTCTTCTGCTTCTCCTGCTTCTCCTTCTGCTTCAGGTTCTGCTTCTGCTTCTTCTGCTTCTATTTCTGCTTCTCCTTCTGCTTCTGCTTCTCTTTCTGCTTCTGCTTCTTATCCTTCTTCTATTTCTTTTGATTCTTCTTCTCCTGCTTCTGCTTCTCCTGCTTCTCCTTCTGTTTCTCCTTATGCTTCTCCTTCTGCTTCTCCTTCTTCTGCTTCTACTTCTGATTCTGTTTCTCCTTCTGCATCTTCTTCTGTTTCAATTTCTCCTTCTTCTGCTTTTCCTTCTGCTTCTGCTTCTCCTGCTTCTGCTTCTTCTGCTTCTCCTTCTGCTTCTCTTTCTGCTTCTGCTTATCCTTCTGTTTCTTCTACTCCTAATCCTTCTCTTTCTCCTTCTCCTTCTTCTGCTTCTCCTGCTGCTTCTACTTCTGCTTCTTCTGATTTTTCTGTTTCTTCTGTTTCTGCTTCTCCTGCTTCTACTTCTTCTGCTTCTCCTTCTTCTCCTTCTGCTTCTCCGTCTCCTTCTCCTTCTCCTTCAATTCCTCCTTCTTGTTCTTCTCTTTCTGCTTCTGCTTCTGCTTCTCCTGCTTCTGATTCTGTTTCTCCTTCTGCTTCTCCTTCTGCTTCTCTTTCTGCTTCTTATTCTGCTTCTGCTCCTCCTACTCCTAACCCTTCTCTTTCTCCCTCTTCTTCTGCTTCTCGTTCTGCTTCTGCTTCTTCTGCTTGTTCGGTTTCTTCTGCTTCTGCTTTTCAAGCTTCTGCTGCTTCTGCTTCTCCTTCTGCTTCAGGTTCTCCTGATTCTTCGGCTTCTTCTGTTTCTTCTGCTTCTGCTTCTCCTGCTACTGCTTCTTCTGCTTCTTCTGCTTCTCTTTCTGCTTCTCCTTCTGGTTCTGCTTCTCCTTCTGCTCCTTCTCCTTCTTCTGTTTCTTCTTCTTCTTCTTCTTCTTCTGCTTCTCCCGCTTCTGCTTCTTCTGCTTCTCCTGCTTGTCCTTCTCCTTCTGCTTCTCCTTCTCCTACTTCTGCTTCTCTTTCTGCTTCTGCTTCTTCTGATTCTCCAACTTCTCCTTCTTCTTCTCCTTCTGTTTCTGCTTCTCTTTCTGCTTCTGCATCTCCTTCTGCTTCACCTTCTGCTGCTCCTTCTCCTTCTTCTGTTTCTCCCTCTGCTTCTGCTTCTTATGCTTCTTCTTTTTCTTCTGGTTCTGCTTCTCCTGCTTCTGCTTCTTATGCTTCTACTGCTTCTTCTTCTTCTTCTGCTTCTACTTCTCTTCCTGCTTCTGCTTCTGCTGCTTGTTTTTCTGCTTCTTCTGCTGTTTTTCTACTTCCCCTTCTGCTTCTCTTTTGGCTTCTCTTTCTGCTTCTGCTTCTTCTTTTTCTGCTGCCTGAATTTCTGGTTCTACTTCTTCTGCTGCTTCTCCTTCTGCTTCTGCTTCTCCTTCTGCTTCTGTTTCTGCTTCTTCTCTTTCGGCTTCTCCTGCTTCTGCTTCTTGTCCTCCTCCTGCTTCTCTTTCTGCTTCTCATTCTGCTTCTGCTTCTCCTTCTGCTTCTCCTCCTTCTCCTTCTCCTACTTCTGCTTCTCCTTCAGCTTCTGCTTCTTCTGCTTCTGCTTCTCCTTCTGCATCTCCTTCTGCTTGTGCTTGTCCTTATGCTTCTTCTTCTGCCTCTGCTTCTCCTTCTCCTTCTTTTGTTTCTCCTTTTGCTTCTGCTTCTTCTGCTTTTCCTGCTTCTCCTTCTGCTTCTGCTTCTTCTGCTTCTCCTTCTGCATCTTCTTCTGCTTCTGCTTCTCCTTCTCCTTCTTCTGCTTCTCCTTCTGATTCTCCTTCTGCTTCTTCTTCTTCTGCTTTACCTGCTTCTCTTTCTGCTTCTCCTTCTGCTTCTCCTTCTGTTTCTCCTTCTCCTTCTTGTTCTTCTGCTTTTCCTTCGGCTTCTCCTTCTGCTTCATCTACAACTGCTACTGCTTCTACTTCTTCTGTTTCTTCTGCTTCTCCTTCTGCTTTTGATTCTCTTTCTGCTTCTGCTTCTCCTTCTGCTTCTCATTCTGCTTCTCCAGATTCTGATTCTTCTGCTTCTCCTGCTTCTCCTTCTGCTTCAGGTTCTGCTTCTGCTTCTTCGGATTCTTATGCTTCTGCTTCTCCTGCTTCTGCTTCTTCTGCTTCCCCTCCTTCTCTTTCTGCTTCTCCTTCTGCTTCTGCTTCTTGTCCTTCTCCTGTTTCTTCTGCTTGTTCTTCTCCTGTTTCTGCATCTCCTGCTTCTACTTCTGCTTTTCTTTCTGCTTCTCTTTCTGCTTCTCCTGCTGCTTTTCCTTCTCCTGCTCCTTCTTCTGCTTCTCTTTCTGCTTCTCCTTCTGTTTCTCCTTCTCCTTCTCCTTCTCGTTCTTCTGCTTTTCCTTCTGCTTCTCCTTCTGCTTCTACATCTTCTGCTACTGCCTCTGCTTCTTCTGTTTCTTCTGCTTCTCCTTATGCTTCTCCTTCTGCTTTTGCCTCTCTTTCTGCTTGTGCTTCTCCTTCTGCTTCTCCAGATTCTGTTTCTTCTGCTTCTCCTGTATCGCCTTATGCTCCAGGTTCTGCTTCTGTTTCTTCGGCTTCTTCTGCTTCTGCTTCTCCTGCTGCTGCTTCTTCTGCTGCTCCTGCATCTATTTCTGCTTTCCCTTCTGTTTCTGCTTCTCCTTCTGCTTCTGCTTCTTCTCCTTCTTATGTTTCTTCTGCTTCTGCTTCTCCTGCTTCTGCTTCTCCTGCTTCTCGTTGTGCTTCTCTTTCTGCTTCTCTTTCTGCTTCTCCTTCTCCTTCTCCTTCTTTTGCTTCTCATTTTGCTTCTCCTTCTCCTTCTGCTTCAATTTCACCTTCTGCTTCTCATTCTGCTTCTGCGTCTTCTGTTTCTTCTGCTTCTCTTGCCTCTGCTTCTCCTGCTTCTCCTACTTCTCGTGCTGCTTCTCCTTCTGCGTTTCTTTCTGCTTCTGCTTATCCTTTTACTTCTCCTACTCCTAATCCTTCTCTTTCGCCTTCTCCTTCTTGTTCTTCTGCTTGTCCTGGTGCTTCTGCTTCTGTTTATTCTACTATTTCTGTTTCTTCTGCTTCTGATTCAGATTGTGCTTCTTCTGTTTCTCCTTCTGCTTCAGATTCTGCTTCTGCTTCTTCGGCTTCTCCTGTTTCTTCTGCTTCTGCTTCTCCTTCTTCTTCTGCTTCTCCTGCTTCTCTTTCTGCTTCTCCTTCTGCTTCTGCTTCTCCTTCTGCTTCTGCTTCTGCTCTTCTCCTTCTTCTGTTTCTTTTGCTTCTGTTTCTTCTGCTTCTTCTTCTTCTGTTTCTTCGGATTCTACTTCTGCTTCTCCTTCTTCTCCTTCTCTTTCTGCTTCTTCTGATTCTCCTGCTTCTCCTTGTTCTCCTTCTGTTTCTGCTTCTCTTTCTGCTTCTGCTTCTCCTTCTGCTGCTCCTTCTCCTTCTCCTTCTTCTGCTTCTCTCACTGCTTCTGCTTCTTTTGCTTATTCTTTTTCTTCTGCTTCAGCTTCTCCTGCTTCTGCTTCTTCTGCTTCTACTGCTTCTCCTTATACTTCTCCTTATGCTTCTCCTTATGCTGCTGCTTCTTTTTCTTCTTCTTCTTCGTCTTCTTCTTCTTCTCTTTCTTCTGCTTCTGCTTTTCCTGCCTCTTCTGCTTCTACTGCTTCTC
>NW_012288310.1:0-4527 GCF_000151885.1 Dipodomys ordii
CTGCTTCTGCTTCTCCTTCTGCTTCTCCAGATTCTGCTTCTTCTGCTTCTCCTGCTTCTCCTTCTGCTTCAGGTTCTGCTTCTGCTTCTTCGGCTTCTTCTGCTTCTGCTTCTCCTGCTGCTTCTTCTTCTGCTTCTCCTGCTTCTCTTTCTGCTTTTCCTTCTGTTTCTGCTTCTCCTTCTGCTTCTTCTCCTTCTGTTTCTTCTGCTTCTGCTTTTCCTGCTTCCTGTTCTGCTTCCCTTTCTTCTTCTCCTTCTCCTTCTTCTGCTTCTCCTTCTGCTTCTGCTTCTCCTTCTGCTTCTGCTTCAATTTCTCCTTCTGCTTCTCATTCTGCTTCTGCGTCTTCTGTTTCTTTTGCTTCTCCTGCTTCTGCTTCTCCTGCTTCTCCTACTCTCTTGCTGCTTTTCCTTCTGCGTCTCTTTCTGCTTCTGCTTATCCTTTTCCTTCTCCTACTCCTAATCCTTGTCTCTCGCCTTCTCCGACTTCTTCTTCTTCTCCTTCTCTTGCTGATTCTGCTTCTGCTTATTCTATTACTGTTTCTTCTGCTTCTGCTTCAGATTGTGCTTCTTCTGTTTCTACTTCTGCTTCAGATTATGATTCTGCTTCTTCGGCTTCGCCTGTTTCTTCTGCTTCTGCTTCTCCTACTTCTTCTGCTTCTCCTGCTTCTCTTGTTGCTTCTCCTTCTGCTTCTGCTTCTCCTTCTGTTTCTGCTTCTGCTCTTCTCCTTCTTCTGTTTCTTTTGCTTCTGTTTCTTCTGCTTCTTCTTTCTGTTTCTTCTCATGCTACCTCTGCTTCTCCTTCTTCTCCTTCTCTTTCTGCTTCTACTTCTGCTTCTTCTGATTCTCCTGCTTCTCCTTCTTGTTCTCCTTCTGTTTCTTCTTCCATTCTGCTTCTGCTTCTCCTTCTGCTGCACCTTCTCCTTATCCTTCTTCTGATTCTCCCCCTGCTTCTTCTTCTGCTTATTTTGCTTATTCTTTTTCTTCTGCTTCTGCTTCTCCTGATTCTGCTTCTTCTGCTTCTACTGCTTCTCCTTATGCTTCTTCTTCTTCTTCTTCTTCGTCTTCTTCTTCTTCTTCTTCTTCATCTTCTTTTCTTTCGTCTGCTTCTGCTTTTCCTGCTTCTTCTGCTTCTACTGCTTCTCTTTCTGCTTCTCATTCTGCTTCTGCTTCTCCTTCTGTTTCTCCTATTGCTTCTGCTGCCCTTCCTTCTCCTTCTCCTTCTCCTTTTCCTCCTTCTGCTTCTCCTTCTGGATTCTGCTTCTCTTTCTGCTTCTGCTTCTTCTGATTCTCCAACTAATCCTTCTCCTTCTCCTTCTGTTTCTGCTTCTCTTTCTGCTTCTCCATCTCCTTCTGCTTCACCTTCTGCTGCTCATTTTCCTCCTTGTGTTTCTCCCTTTGCTTCTGCTTCTCCTTCTTATGCTTCTTCTTGTTCTTATGCTTCTGCTTCTCCTGCTTCTGCTTCTTATGCTTCTACTGCTTCTTCTTCTGCTTCTACTTCTTCTGCTTCTACTTCTCTTTCTGCTTCTGCTTCTCCTGCTTGTTTTTCTGCTTCTTCTGCTGCTTCTCCTTCTGCTGCTTCTTCTACTTCTCCTTCTGCTTCTCTTTTTGCTTCTCTTTCTGCTTCTGCTTCTTCTGTTTCTCCTGCCTGAATTTCTGGTTCTACTTCTTCTGCTGCTTCTCCTTCTCCTTCTGCTTCTACTTCTGCTTCTGTTTCTGCTTCTTCTGCTTCTACTCTTTCGGCTTCTCCTGATTCTTCTTCTTGTGCTTCTACTTCTCCTTCTGCTGCTCCTTCTCCTTCTCTTTCTTCTGCTTCTCCCACTGCTTCTGTTTCTGCTTCTTTTGCTTATTCTTTTTCTTCTGCTTCTGCTTCTGCTTCTTCTGCTTCTACTGCTTCTCCTTATGCTTCTCTTTATGCTTCTTCTTCTTCTTCTTCTTCTTTGTCTTCTTCTTCTTCTACTTCTTCTTCTTCTTCTTCTTCTTCTTCTTCTTCTTCTTCTTCTTCTTCTGCTTCTGCTTCTGCTTCTGCTGCTGCTGCTGCTGCTGCTGCTTCTTCTTCTTCTCTTTCTTCTGCTTCTGCTTTTCCTGCTTCTTCTGCTTCTAATGCTTCTCTTTATGCTTCTCATTCAGGTTCTGCTTCTCTTTCTGCTTCTCCTATTGCTTCTGCTGCCCTTCCTTCTCCTGCTTATACTCCTACTTCTGCTTCTCCTTCTGCTTCTGCTACTTCTACTTCTCCTGCTTCTCCTTCTGCAACTTCTTCTGCATCTCCTTCTGCTACTTCTTCAGCTACTGCTACTCCTTCTTCTCCTTCTGATTCTCCTTCTGCTTCTCCTTCTCCTGTTCCTACTGCTTCATCCTCTGATTCTGTTACTTATGCATATCTTTTTCTCTGCTTCTGCTTCTCCTGCTTCTGCTTCTCTGCTTCTACTGCTTCTCCTTATGCTTCTCCTTATGCTTCTCCTTATGCTTCTTCTTCTTCTTCTTCGTCTTCTTCTCTTTCTTCTGCTTCTGCTTTTCCTGCTTCTTCTGCTTCTACTGCTTCTCTTTCTGCTTCTCATTCTGCTTCTGCTTCACTTTCTGCTTCTCCTATTGCTTCTGCGGCTCTTCCTTCTCCTTCTCATTCTTCTACTTCTCCTTCTGCTTCTGCTTCTTCTGCTTCTCCTGCTTCTCCTTCTGCATCTTCTTCTGCTTCTGCTTCTCTTTCTGCTGTTTATTCTGCTTCTGTTTCTGTTCTGCTTCTCCTTCTGCTTCTTCTGCTTCTCCTTCTGATTCTCCTTCTGCTTCTCCTTCTGTTTCTCCTTCTCCTTCTCGTTCTCCTGCTTTTCCTTCTGCTTCTCCTTCTGCTTCTGCTGCAACTGCTACTGCTTCTGCTTCTTCTGTTTCTTCTGCTTCTCCTTCTGCTTTTGATTCTCTTTCTGCTTCTGCTTCTGCTTCTACTTCAGCTTCTCATTCTGCTTCTCCAGATTCGGCTTCTTCTGCTTCTCCTGCTTCTCCTTCTGCTTCAGGTTCTGCTTCTGCTTCTTCGGATTCTTATGCTTCTGCTTCTCCTGCTTCTGCTTCTTCTGCTTCCTCTCTTTCTCTTTCTGCTTCTCCTTCTGTTTCTGCTTCTCCCTCTGCTTCTGCTTCTTATGCTTCTTTTTTATCTTCTGCTTCTGCTTCTCCTGCTTCTGCTTCTTGTGCTTCTACTGCTTCTTCTTCTGCTTCTGCTTCTTCTGCTTCTACTTCTCTTTCTGCTTCTGCTTCTCCTGCTTGTTTTTCTGCTTCTTCTGCTGCTTCTCCTTCTGCTGCTTCTTCTACTTCTACTACTGCTTCTCTTTTTGCTTCTCCTTCTGCTTCTGCTTCTTCTGTTTCTCCTGCTTGAATTTCTGGTTGTACATCTTCAGCTGCTTCTCCTTCTGCTTCTGCTTCTACTTCTGCTTCCGATTCTGCTTCTTCTGCTTCTTCTCTTTCGGCTTCTCCTGCTTCTGCTTCTTGTGCTTCTCCTGCATCTCTTTCTGATTCTCATTCCGCTTCTGCTTCTCCTTCTGCTTCTGCTTCTCCTCCTTCTCCTTCTCCTACTTCAGCTTCTCCTTCAGCTTCTGCTTCTTCTGTTTCTCCTGCTTCTCCTTCTGCATCTCCTTCTGCTTGGGCTTCTCCTTATGCTTCTTGTTCTGCCTCTACTTCTCCTTCTCCTTCTTTTGCTTCTCCTTTTCCTTCTGCTTCTTCTGCTTTTACTGCTTCTCCTTCTGCTTCTGCTTCTCCTGCTTCTCCTTCTGCATCTTCTTCTGCTTCTGCTTCTCCTTCTCCTTCTTCTGCTTCTCCTTCTGATTCTCCTTCTGCTTCTTCTTCTTCTGCTTTACCTGCTTCTCTTTCTGCTTCTCCTTCTGTTTCTCCTTCTCCTTCTTGTTCTTCTGCTTTTCCTTCTGCTTCTCGTTCTGCTTATGCTACAACTGCTACTGCTTCTACTTCTTCTGTTTCTTCTGCTTCTCCTTCTGCTTTTGATTGTCTTTCTGCTTCTGCTTCTCCTTCTGCTTCTCCTTCTGCTTCTCAAGATTCTGCTTCTTCTGCTTCTGCTTCTTCTCCTTCTTCTGTTTCTGCTTCTCCTGCTTCTGCTTCTCTTGCTTTTCGTTCTGCTTCTCCTTCTCCTTCTCCTTCTTCTGCTTCTCCTTCTGCTTCTGCTTCTCCTTCTGCTTCTGCTTCTGCTATTCTTTTTCTTCTGTTTCTTATGCTTCTGTTTCTTCTTCTTCTTCTTCTTCTTCTTCTTCTTCTTCTTCTTCTTCTTCTTCTTCTTCTTCTTCTTCTGTTTCTTCTGATTCTACTTCTCCTCTTTCTGCTTCTACTTCTGCTTCTTCTGATTCTCCTTCTTCTCCTTATTGTTCTCCTTCTTTTTCCGCTTCTCTTTCTGCTTCTGCTTCTCCTTCTGCTGCTCCTTCTCCTTTTCCTTCTTCTCCTTCTCCCACTGCTTCTGCTTCTGCTTCTTTTGCTTCTCCTGCTTCTCATTCTGCCTTCTCCTTCTGCTTCTGCTTCTCCTTCTGCTTCTGCTTCTGCTCTT
>NW_012288311.1:0-21155 GCF_000151885.1 Dipodomys ordii
ATCTTCTTCTTCTTCTTCTTCTTCTTCTTCTTCTTCTTCTTCTTTTCATTCTTCTTCTTCTTCTTCTTCTTCTTCTTCTTCTTCTTCTTCTTCTTCTTCTTCTTCTTCTTCTTCTTCTTCTTCTTCTCTTTCGTCTGCTTCTGCTTTTCCTGCTTCTTCTGCTTCTACTAGTTCTCTTTCTGCTTCTCATTCTGCTTCTGCTTCTCCTTCTGCTTCTCCTATTCCTTCTGCTGCCCTTCCTTCTCCTACTCCTTCTTCTGCTTCTCCTGCTTTTGCTTCTTCTGCTTCTCCTGCATCTCCTTCTGCATCTTCTTCTAGTTCTGCTTCTCCTTCTACTGCTCCTTCTGCTTCTGTTTCTCCTTCTTCTGCTTCTCCTTCTGATTCTCCTTCTGCTTCTCCTTCTGCTGCTCCTTCTGCTTCTCGTTCTGCTTCTGATTCTTCTTCTGCTCTTCCTACACCTAATCCTTCTCTTTCTCCTTCTCCTTCTTCTTCTTCTGCTTCTCGTTCTGCTTCTGCTTCTGCTTCTTCTGCTTGTTCTGTTTCTTCTGCTTCAGGTCCTGCTTCTGCTTCTTCGGCTTCTTCTGTTTCTTCTGCTTCTGCTTCTCCTGCTACTGCTTCTTCTGCTTCTCTTTCTGCTTCTCCTTCTGCTTCTGCTTCTCCTTCTGCTCCTTCTCCTTCTTCTGTTTCTTCTTCTTCTTCTGCTTCTCCCGCTTCTGCTTCTTCTGCTTCTCCTTCCTTTCCTCTGCTTCTGCTTCTACTACTTCTTCTGCTTCTCTTTCTGCTTCTGCTTCTTCTGGTTCTCCAACTAATCCTTCTTCTTCTCCTTCTGTTTCTGCTTTTCTTTCTGCTTCTTCATCTCCTTCTGCTTCACCTTCTGCTGCTCCTTCTCCTTCTTCTGTTTCTCCCTCTGCTTCTGGTTCTGCTTTTTATGTTTCTTCTTTTTCTTCTGCTTCTGCTTCTCCTGCTTCTGCTTCTTATGCTTCTACTGCTTCTGCTTCTGCTTCTGCTTCTTCTGCTTTTACTTCTCTTTCTGCTTCTGCTTCTCCTCCTTGTTTTTCTGCTTCTTCTGCTGCTTCTCCTTCAGCTGCTTCTTCTCCTTCTCCTTCTGCTTCTCTTTTTGCTTCTCCTTCTGCTTCTGCTTCTTCTATTTCTCCTGCCTGAATTTCTGGTTCTACTTCTTCTGCTGCTTCTCCTTCTGCTTCTGCTTCTCCTGCTTCTCTTTCTGCTCTTCCTTCTGTTTCTGCTTCTCCTTCTTCTTCTGCTTCTTCTCCTTCTTCTGTTTATTCTGCTTCTGCTTCTCATTCCGCTTCTGCTTGTCCTTCTGCTTCTGCTTCTCCTTCTGCTTCTGCTTCAATTTCTCCTTCTGCTGCTCATTCTGCTTCTGCGTCTTCTGTTTCTTCTGCTTCTCCTGCTTCTGCTTCTCCTGCTTCTCCTACTTCTCGTGCTGCTTCTCCTTCTGCGTCTCTTTCTGCTTCTGCTTATCCTTTTGCTTCTCCTACTCGTAATCCTTCTCTTTCGCCTTCTCCGTCTTCTTCTTCTGCTTCTCCTGCTGGTTCTACTTCTGCTTATTCTACTATTTCTGTTTCTTCTGCTTCTGCTTCAGATTGTGCTTCTTCTGTTTCTCCTGCTTCAGATTATGCTTCTGCTTCTTCGGCTTCTCCTGTTTCTTCTGTTTCTGCTTCTCCTGCTTCTTCTGCTTCTCCTGCTTTTCCTTCTTCTCTTTCTGCTTCATCTTTTGCTTCTGCTTCTCCTTCTGCTTCTGCTTCTGCTCTTCTCCTTCTTCTGTTTCGTTTGCTTCTATTTCTTCTGCTTCTTCTTCTTCTGTTTCTTCTGATTCTACTAATGCTTCTCCTTCTCCTCTTTCTGCTTCTGCTTCTTATGCTTATTCTTTTTCTACTGCTTCTGCTTCTCCTGCTTCTGCTTCTTCTTCTTCTACTGCTTCTTCTTCTTCTTCTTCTTCTTCTTCTTCTTCTTCTTCTTCTTCTTCTTCTTCTTCTTCTTCTTCTTCTTCTTCTTCTTCTTCTTCTTCTTCTCTTTCTTCTGCTTCTGCTTTTCCTGCTTCTTCTGGTTCTACTGCTTCTCTTTCTGCTACTCATTCTGCTTCTCCTTCTGCTTCTGCTTCTCTTATTGCTTCTGCTGCTCTTCATTCTCTTTCTCCTACTTCTGCTTCTGGTTCTTCTGTTTCTCCTGCTTCTCCTTCTGCATCTCCTTCTGCTTGTGCTTGTCCTTATGCTTATTCTTCTGTTTCTGCTTTTCCTTCTGCTTCTTCTGCTTCTCCTTCTGATTCTCCTTCTGCTTCTGTTTCTCCTTCTTGTTCTCGTTCTTCTGCTTTTCCTTCTTCTTCTCCTTCTGCTTCTGCTGCAACTGCTACTGCTTCTTCTGTTTCTTCTGCTTCTCCTTCTGCTTTTGATTCTCTTTCCGCTTCTGCTTCTCCTTCAGCTTCTCATTCTGCTTCTCCAGATTCTGCTTCTTCTGCTTCCCCTGCTTCTCCTTCTGCTTCAGGTTCTGCTTCTGCTTCTTCGGATTCTTATGCTTCTGCCTCTCCTGCTTCTGCTTCTTCTGCTTCCCCTCCTTCTCTTTCTGCTTCTCCTTCTGTTTCTGCTTCTCCTTCTGCTTCTTCTCCTTCTTCTGTTTCTTCTGCTTCTGCTTCTCCTGCTTCTGATTCTCCTGCTTCTCGTTCTGCTTCCCTTTCTGCTTCTCCTTCTCCTTGTTCTGCGTCTCCTTCTGCTTCTGCTTCTGCTTCAATTTCTCTTTCTGCTTCTGCGTCTTCTGTTTCTTCTGCTTCTCCTGCTTCTGCTTCTCCTGCTACTCCTACTTCTCGTGCTGCATCTCCTTCTGCGTCTCTTTCTGCTTCTGCTTATCCTTTTGCTTCTCCTACTCCTAATCCTTCTCTTTCGCCTTCTCCGTCTTCTTCTTCTGCTTCTCCTGCTGCTTCTGATTCTGCTTATTCTAGTATTTCTGTTTCTTCTGCTTCGGCTTCAGATTATGCTTCTTCTGTTTCTCCTTCTGCTTCAGATTCTGCTTCTGCTTCTTCGGCTTCGCCTGTTTCTTCTGCTTCTGCTTCTCCTGCTTCTTCTGCTTCTCCTGCTTCTCTTTCTGCTTCTCCTTCTCCTTCTGCTTCTCCTTCTGCTTCTTATTCTGCTCTTCTCCTTCTTCTATTTCTTTTGCTACTTCTTCTTCTGTTTCTTCTGATTCTATTTCTGCTTCTCCTTCTTCTCCTTTTTCTGCTTCTACTTCTACTTCTACTGATTCTCCTGTTTCTCGTTCTTCTTCTCCTTCTGTTTCTGCTTCTTTTCTGCTTCAACTTCTCCTTCTGCTACTCCTTCTCCTTCTTCTGCTTCTCCCACTGATTCTGCTTCTGCTTCTTTTGCTTATTCTTTTTCTTCTGCTTCTGCTTCTCCTGCTTCTGCTTCTTCTGCTTCTACAGCTTCTCCTCATGCTTCTTCTTCTTCTTCTTCTTCTTCTTCTTCTTCTTCTTCTTCTTCTTCTTCTTCTTCTTCTTCTTCTTCTTCTTTGTCTTCTTCTTCTTCTTCTTCTTCTTCTTCTTCTTCTTCTTCTGCTTCTTCTGCTGCTGCTTCTGCTTCTTCTTCAAATAAAATAAAATAAAAAATCTACTTCTGCTTCTAATGCATCTCTTTCTTCTTCTCATTCTGCTTCTCATCTCCATCTGCTTCTCCTATTGCTTCTGCTGCCCTTCCTTCTCCTTCTTCTTCTCCTACTTCTGCTTCTCCTTCTGCTTCTGCTTCTTCTGCTTCTCCTGCTTCTCTTTCTGCATCTTCTTCTGCTTCTCCTTCTGCTACTTCTTCTGCTTCTGCTTCTCCTTCTTCTGCTTCTCCTTCTGATTCTCCTTCTGCTTCTCCTTCTGCTGCTCCTACTTCTTCTTCCTCTGATTCTGCTTCTTATGCTTATTCCTTTTCTTCTGCTTCTGCTTCTTCTGCTTCTGCTTCTTCTGCTTCTCTGCTTCTCCTTATGCATCTCCTTATGCTTCTCCTTATGATTCTTCTTCTTCTTCTTCTTCTTCTTCTTCTTCTTCTTCTTCTTCTTCTTCTTCTTCTTCTTCTTCTTCTTCTTCTTCTTCTTCTTCTTCTTCTCTTTCTTCTGCTTCTGCTTTTCCTGCTTCTTCTTCTTCTTCTTCTTCTTCTTCTTCTTCTTCTTCTTCTTCTTCTTCTTCTTCTTCTTCTTCTTCTTCTTCTTCTTCTTCTTCTTCTTCTTCTCTTTCTTCTGCTTCTGCTTTTCCTGCTTCTTCTGCTTCTACTGCTTCTCTTTCTGCTTCTCATTCTGATTCTGCTTCTCCTACTGCTTCTCCTGTTGCTTCTGCTGCTCTTCTTTCTCCTTCTCCTGCTTCTACTTCTTCTTCTGCTTCTTCTGCTTCTCCTGCTTCTCCTTCTGCATCTCCTCCTGCTTGTGCTTGTCCTTATGCTTCTTCTTCTGCTTCTGCTTCTCCTTCTCCTTCTGCTTCTTCTGCTTCTCCTTCTGATTCTCTTTCTGCTTCTCCTTATGTTTCTCCTTCTCCTTCCCGTTCTTCTGCTTTTCCTTCTGCTTCTCTTACTGCTGCAACTGCTACTGCTTCTGTTCTTCTGTTTCTTCTGCTTCACCTTCTGCTTTTGATCCTCTTTCCGCTTCTGTTTCTCATTCTGCTTCTCCAGATACTGCTTCTTCTGCTTCTCATGATTCTCCTTCTGCTTCAGGTTCTGCTTCTACTTCTGCCTCTTGTCCTTCTCCTGTTTATTCTGCTTCTGCTTCTCTTGTTTCTGCATCTCCTGCTTCTCCTTCTGCTGCTCTTTCTGCTTCTTCTGCTGCTTTTCCTTCTGTTGCTCCTTCTTCTGCTTCTCTTTCGGCTTCTCCTTCTTTTTCTCCTTGTCCTTCTCATTCTCGTTCTTCTGCTTTTCCTTCTGCTTCTCCTTCTGCTTCTGCATCTTCTGCTTCTTCTGCTACTGCCTCTGCTTCTTCTGTTTCTTCTGCTTCTAGTTCTGCTTTTGCTTCTCTTTCTGCTTCTGCTTCTCCTTCTCCTTCTCCAGGTTCTGCTTCTGCTTCTCCTGCTTCTCCTTCTGCTTCAGGTTCTGCTTCTGCTTCTTCGGCTTCTACTGCTTCTGCTTCTCCTGCTGCTGCTGCTTCTGCTTCTCCTGCTTCTCTTTCTGCTTTTCCTTCTGTTTCTGCTTCTCCTTCTCCTTCTTCTCCTTCTTCTGTTTCTTCTGCTTCTGCTTCTCCTGCTTCTGCTTCTCCTGCTTCTCGTTCTGCTTCTCTTTCTGCTTCTCCTTCTCCTTCTCATGCTTCTCCTTCTGCTTCTGCTTCTCCTTCTGCTTCTGCTTCAATTTCTCCTTCTGCTTCTCATTCTGCTTCTGCGTCTTCTGTTTCTTCTGCTTCTCCTGCTTCTACTTCTCCTCCTTCTCCTACTTCTCGTGCTGCTTCTCCTTCTGCTTCTCTTTCTGCTTCTGCTTATCCTTTTGCTTCTCCTACTCCTACTCCTTCTCTCTCGTCTTCTCCGTCTTCTTCTTCTGCTTCTCCTGCTGCTTCTGCTTCTGCTTATATTACTATTTCTGTTTCTTCTGCTTCTGCTTCAGATTGTGCTTCTTCTGTTTCTCCTGCTTCAGATTCTGCTTCTGCTTCTTCGGCTTCTCCTGTTTCTTCTGCTTCTGCTTCTCCTGTTTCCTCTGTTTCTCTTTCTGCTTCTCTTTCTCCTTCTGCTTCTTCTTCTGCTCTTCTCCTTCTTCTGTTTCTTTTGCTTCTGTTTCTTCTGCTTCTTCTTCTTCTGTTTCTTCTGATTCTACTTCTGCTTCTCTTTCTCCTCTTTCTGCTTCTACTTCTGCTTCTTCTGATTCTCCTGTTTCTCGTTCTTCTTCTCCTTCTGTTTCTGCTTCTCTTTCTGCTTCTGCATCTCTTTCTGCTGCTCCTTCTCCTTCTTCTGCTTCTCCCACTGCTTCTGCGTTTGCTTCATTTGCTTATTCTTTATCTTCTGCTTCTCCTGCTTCTGCTTCTCCTGCTTCTGCTTCTCCTGAATCTACTGCTTCTCCTTCTGCTGCTTCTCCTTCTACTGCTTCTCCTCCTCCTCCTCCTCCTCCTCCTCCTCCTTCTTCTTCTTCTTCTTCTTCTTCTTCTTCTTCTTCTTCTTCTTCTTCTTCTTCTCTCTCTCTCTTCTCTTCTCTTCGTCTTCTTCTTCTTCTTCTTCTTCTTCTTCTTCTTCTTCTTCTTCTTCTTCTTCTTCTTCTTCTTCTTCTTCTTCTTCTTCTTCTTCTTCTTCTTCTTCTTCTTCTCTTTCGTCTGCTTCTGCTTTTCCTGCTTCTTCTGTTTCTACTGGTTCTCTTTCTGCTTCTCATTCTGCTTCTGCTTCTCCTTCTGCTTCTCCTATTCCTTCTGCTGCCCTTCCTTCTCATACTCCTTCTCCTACTTCTGCTTCTCCTGCTTTTGCTTCTTCTGCTTCTCCTGCTTCTCCTTCTGCATCTTCTTCTGCTTCTGCTTCTCCTTCTCCTGCTTCTTCTGCTTCTGCTTCTCCTTCTTCTGCTTCTCCTTCTGCTTCTCTTTCTGCTTCTCCTTCTGCTTCTCTTTCTGCTTCTGATTCTCCTTCTGCTCTTCCTACACCTAATCCTTCTCTTTCTCCTTCTCCTTCTTCTTCTTCTGCTTCTCGTTCTGCTTCTGCTTCTGCTTCTTCTGCTTGTTCTGTTTCTTCTGCTTCAGGTCCTGCTTCGGCTTCTTCGGCTTCTTATGTTTCTTCTGCTTCTGCTTCTCCTGCTACTGCTTCTTCTGCTTCTCTTTCTGCTTCTCCTTCTGCTTCTGCTTCTCCTTCTTCTCCTTCTCCTTCTTCTGTTTCTTCTTCTTCTGCTGTTTCTCCCGCTTCTGCTTCTTCTGCTTCTCCTTCCTTTCCTCTGCTTCTTCTTCTCTTTCTTCTGCTTCTCTTTCTGCTTCTGCTTCTGCTTCTTCTGATTCTCCAACTAATCCTTCTTCTTTTCCTTCTGTTTCTGCTTCTCTGTCTGCTTCTTCATCTCCTTCTGCTTCACCCTCTGCTGCCCCTTCTCCTTCTTCTGTTTCTCCCTCTGCTTCTGCTTCTGCTTCTTATGCTTCTTCTTGTTCTTCTGCTTCTGCTTCTCCTTCTGCTCCTTCTCCTTCTTCTGATTCTTCTTCTACTGCTTCTTCTTCTGCTTCTGCTTCTTCTGCTTCTACTTCTCTTTCTGCTTCTGCTTCTCCTGCTTTTTTTCTGCTTCTTCTGCTGCTTCTCCTTCTGCTGCTTCTTCTACTTCTCCTTCTGCTTCTCTTTTTGCTTCTCCTTCTGCTTCTTCTGTTTCTCCTGCCTGAATTTCTGGTTCTACTTCTTCTGCTGCTTCTCCTTCTGCTTCTGCTTCTACTTCTGCTTCTGTTTCTGCTTCTTCTGCTTCTACTCTTTCGGCTTCTACTGATTCTGCTTATTGTGCTTCTCCTGCTTCTTTTTCTGCTTCTCATTCCTCTTCTGCTTTTCCTTCTGCTTCTGCTTATCCACCTTCTCCTACTTCTGCTTCTCCTTCAGCTTCTGCTTCTTCTGCTTCTCCTGCTTCTCCTTCTGCATCTCCTTCTGCATCTCCTTCTGCTTGTGCTTGTCCTTATGCTTCTTCTTCTGCTTCTGCTTCTCCTTCTCCTTCTTTTGCTTCTCCTTTTGCTTCTGCTTCTTCTCCTTTTCCTGCTTCTCCTTCTGCTTCTGCTGCTTCTCCTGCTTCTCCTTCTGCACCTTCTTCTGCTTCTGCATCTCCTTCTCCTGCTTCTGCTTCTCCTTCTGATTCTCCTTGTACTTCTTCTTCTTTTGCTTTACCTGCTTCTCTTTCTGCTTCTCCTTCTGTTTCTCCTTCTCCTTCTTGTTCTTCTGCTTTTCCTTCTGCTTCTGCTTCTGCTTCTGCTACAACGGCTACTGATTCTACTTCTTCTGTTTCTTCTGCTTCTCCTTCTGCTTTTGATTCTCTTTCTGCTTCTGCTTCTCCTTCTGCTTCTCATTCTGTTTCTCCAGATTCTGCTTCTTCTGCTTCTCCTGCTTCTCCTTCTGCTTCAGGTTCTGCTTCTGCTTCTTCGGATTCTTATGCTTCTGCTTCTCCTGCTTCTGCTTCTTCTGCTTCCCCTCCTTCTCTTTCTACTTCTCCTTCTGTTTCTGCTTCTCCTTCTGCTTCTGCTTCTTGTCCTTCTCCTGTTTCTTCTGCTTCTGCTTCACCTGTTTCTGCATCTCCTGCTTCTCCTTCTGCTGCTCTTTCTGCTTCTCCTCCTGCTTTTCCTTCTCCTGCTCCTTCTTCTCCTGCTCCTTCTTCTCCTGCTCCTTCTTCTTCTTCTTCTTCTTCTTCTTCTTCTTCTTCTTCTTCTTCTTCTTCTTCTTCTTCTTCTTCTTCTTCTTCTTCTTCTTCTTCTTCTTCTGCTTCTCCCGCTTCTGCTTCTTCTGCTTCTCCTGTTGTCCTTCTCGTTCTGCTTCTCCTTCTCCTTCTTCTGCTTCTCTTTCTGCTTCTTCTTCTGGTTCTTCTGATTCTCCAACTTCTCCTTCTTCTTCTCCTTCTGTTTCTGCTTCTCTTTCTGCTTCTGCATCTCCTTCTGCTTCACCTTCTGCTGCTCCTTCTCCTTCTTCTGTGTCTCCCTCTGCTTCTGCTTCTTATGCTTCTTCTTTTTCTTCTGCTTCTGCTTCTCCTGCTTCTGCTTCTTATGCTTCTACTGCTTCTTCTTCTGCTTCTGCTTCTTCTGCTTCTTCTGGTTCTACTTCTCTTTCTGCTTCTGCTTCTCCTACATCTTTTTCTGCTTCTTCTGCTGCTTCTCCTTCTGCTGCTTCTTCTAGTTCTTCTTCTGCTTCTCTTTTTGCTTCTCCTTCTGCTTCTGCTTCTTCTGTTTCTCTTGCCTGAATTTCTGGTTCTACTTCTTCTGCTGCTTCTCCTTCTGCTTCTGCTTCTACTTCTGCTTCTGTTTCTGCTTCTTCTGCATCTTCTCTATCGGCTTCTCCTGCTTCTGCTTCTTGTGCTTCTCCTGCTTCTCTTTCTACTTCTCATTCCGCTTCTGCTTCTCCTTCTGCTTCTGCTTCTCCTCCTTCTCCTTCTCCTACTTCTGCTTCTCCTTCAGCTTCTGTTTCTTCTGCTTCTCCTGCTTCTCCTTCTGCATCTCCTTCTTCTTGTGCTTGTCCTTATGCTTCTTCTCTGCTTCTGTTTCTCCTTCTCCTTCTCCTTCTTTTGCTTCTCCTTTTGCTTCTGCTTCTTCTGCTTCTCCTTCTTCTCCTTCTGCTTCTTCTGCTTCTCCTGCTTCTTCTTCTGCATCTTCTTCTGCTTCTCCTTCTCCTTCTTCTGCTTCTCCTTCTGATTCTTCTTCTTCTGCTTTACCTGCTTCTCTTTCTGCTTCTCCTTCTGTTTCTCCTTCTCCTTCTTGATCTTCTGCTTTTCCTTCTGCTTCTCGTTCTGCTTCTGCTACAACTGCTACGGCTTCTACTTCCTCTGTTTCTTCTGCTTCTCCTTCTGCTTTTGATTCTCTTTCTGCTTCTGCTTCTCCTTCTGCTTCTCATTCTGCTTCTCCAGATTCTGCTTCTTCTGCTTCTCCTGCTTCTCCTTCTGCTTCAGGTTCTGCTTCTGCTTCTTCGGCTTCTTCTGCTTCTGCTTCTCCTGCTTCTGCTTCTTCTGCTTCTCCTACTTCTCTTTCTGCTTCTCCTTCTGTTTCTGCTTCTCCCTCTGCTTCTGCTTCTTGTCTTTCTCCTGTTTCTTCTGCTTCTGCTTCTCCTGTTTCTGCATCTCCTGCTTCTCCTTCTGCTGCTCTTTCTGCTTCTCCTGCTGCTTTTCTTTCTCCTGCTCCTTCTTCTGCTTCTCTTTCTGCTTCTCCTTGTGTTTCGCTTTCTTCTTCTCGTTCTTCTGCTTTTCCTTCTGCTTCTCCTTCTGCTTCTGCATCTTCTGCTTCTTCTGCTACTGCCTTTGCTTCTTCAGTTTCTTCTGCTTCTCCTTCTGCTTCTCCTTCTGCTTTTGCTTCTCTTTCTGCTTCTGCTTCTCCTTCTGCTTCTCCAGATTCTGCTTCTTCTGCTTCTCCTGCTTCTCCTTCTGCTTCAGGTTCTGCTTCTGCTTCTTCGGCTTCTTCTGCTTCTGCTTCTCCTGCTGCTGCTTCTTCTGCTTCTCCTGCTTCTCTTTCTGCTTTTCCTTCTGTTTCTGCTTCTCCTTCTGCTTCTGCGTCTTCTCCTTCTGTTTTTTCTGCTTCTGCTTTTCCTGCTTCCTGTTCTGCTTCCCTTTCTTCTTCTCCTTCTCCTTCTTCTGCTTCTCCTTCTGCTTCTGCTTCTCCTTCTGCTTCTGCTTCAATTTCTCCTTCTGCTTCTCATTCTGCTTCTGCGTCTTCTGTTTCTTCTGCTTCTCCTGCTTCTGCTTCTCCTGCTTCTCCTACTCTCTTGCTGCTTTTCCTTCTGCGTCTCTTTCTGCTTCTGCTTATCCTTTTCCTTCTCCTACTCCTAATCCTTGTCTCTCGCCTTCTCCGACTTCTTCTTCTTCTCCTTCTCTTGCTGATTCTGCTTCTGCTTATTCTATTACTGTTTCTTCTGCTTCTGCTTCAGATTGTGCTTCTTCTGTTTCTACTTCTGCTTCAGATTATGATTCTGCTTCTTCGGCTTCGCCTGTTTCTTCTGCTTCTGCTTCTCCTACTTCTTCTGCTTCTCCTGCTTCTCTTTCTGCTTCTCCTTCTGCTTCTGCTTCTCCTTCTGCTTCTGCTTCTGCTCTTCTCCTTCTTCTGTTTCTTTTGCTTCTGTTTCTTCTGCTTCTTCTTTCTTTTTCTTCTCATGCTACCTCTGCTTCTCCTTCTTCTCCTTCTCTTTCTCCTTCTACTTCTGCTTCTTCTGAATCTCCTGCTTCTCCTTCTTGTTCTCCTTCTGTTTCTTCTTCCATTCTGCTTCTGCTTCTCCTTCTGCTGCACCTTCTCCTTATCCTTCTTCTGATTCTCCCCCTGCTTCTTTTTCTGCTTATTTTGCTTATTCTTTTTCTTCTGCTTCTGCTTCTCCTGATTCTGCTCCTTCTGCTTCTACTGCTGCTCCTTACACTTCTCCTTATGCTTCTTCTTCTTCTTCTTCATCTTCTTTTCTTTCGTCTGCTTCTGCTTTTCCTGCTTCTTCTGCTTCTACTGCTTCTCTTTCTGCTTCTCATTCTGCTTCTGCTTCTCCTTCTGCTTCTCCTATTGCTTCTGCTGCCCTTCCTTCTCCTTCTCCTTTTCCTCCTTCTGCTTCTCCTTCTGGTTCTGCTTCTCTTTCTGCTTCTGCTTCTTCTGATTCTCCAACTAATCCTTCTTCTTCTCCTTCTGTTTCTGCTTCTCTTTCTGCTTCTCCATCTCCTTCTGCTTCACCTTCTGCTGCTCCTTTTCCTCCTTGTGTTTCTCCCTTTGCTTCTGCTTCTGCTTCTTATGCTTCTTCTTGTTCTGCTTCTGCTTCTCCTGCTTCTGCTTCTTATGCTTCTACTGCTTCTTCTTCTGCTTCTGCTTCTTCTGCTTCTACTTCTCTTTCTGCTTCTGCTTCTCCTGCTTGTTTTTCTGCTTCTTCTGCTGCTTCTCCTTCTGCTGCTTCTTCTACTTCTCCTTCTGCTTCTCTTTTTGCTTCTCTTTCTACTTCTGCTTCTTCTGTTTCTCCTGCCTGAATTTCTGGTTCTACTTCTTCTGCTGCTTCTCCTTCTACTTCTGCTTCTACTTCTGCTTCTGTTTCTGCTTCTTCTGCTTCTCTTTCTGCTTCTCTTGCTTCTGCTTCTTGTGCTTCTCTTGCTTCTCTTTCTGCTTCTCATTCCGCTTCGGCTTCTCTTTCTGCTTCTGATTCTCCTCCTTCTCCTTCTCCTACTTCTGCTTCTCCTTCAGCTTCTGTTTCTTCTGCTTCTCCTGCTTCTCCTTCTGCATCTCCTTCTGCTTGTGCTTGTCCTTATGCTTCTTCTTCTGCTTCTGCTTCTCCTTCTCCTCCTCCTTCTTTTGCTTCTCCTTTTGCTTCTGCTTCTTCTGCTTTTCCTGCTTCTCCTTCTCCTTCTGCTTCTTCTGCTTCTCCTGCTTCTCCTTCTGCATCTTCTTCTGCTTCTGCTTCTCCTTCTCCTTCTTCTGCTTCTCCTTCTGATTCTCCTTCTGCTTCTTCTTCTTCTGCTTTACCTGCTTCTCTTTCTGCTTCTCCTTCTGCTTCTCCTTCTGTTTCTAATTCTCCTTCTTGTTCTTCTGCTTTTCCTTCGGCTTCTCCTTCTGCTTCTGCTACAACTGCTACTGTTTCTACTTCTCCTGTTTCTTCTGCTTCTCCTTCTGCTTTTGATTCTCTTTCTGCTTCTGCTTCTCCTTCAGCTTGTCATTCTGCTTCTCCAGATTCTGCTTCTTCTGCTTCTCCTGCTTCTCCTTTTGCTTCAGGTTCTGCTTCTGCTTCTTCGGATTCTTATGCTTCTGCTTCTCCTGCTTCTGCTTCTTCTGCTTCCCCTCCTTCTCTTTCTGCTTCTCCTTCTGTTTGTGCTTCTCCTTCTGCTCTGCTTCTTGTCCTTCTCCTGATTCTTCTACTTCTGCTTCTCCTGTTTCTGTATCTCCTGCTTCTCCTTCTGCTGCTCTTTCTGCTTCTCCTGCTGCTTTTCCGTCTCCTGCTCCTTCTTCTGCTTCTCTTTCTTCTTATCCTTCTGTTTCTCCTTCTCCTTCTCGTTTTTCTGCTTTTCCTTGTGCTTCTCCTTCTGCTTCTGCATCTTTTGCTTCTTCTGCTACTGCCTCTGCTTCTTCTGTTTCTTCTGCTTCTCCTTCTGCTTCTCCTTCTGCTTTTGCTTCTCTTTCTGCTTCTGCTTCTCCTTCTGGTTCTCCTTCTTCTTCTCCAGATTCTCCTTCTTCTGCTTCTCCTGCTTCTCCTACTTCTCGTGCTGCTTCTTCTTCTGCGTCTCTTTCTGCTTCTGCTTATCCTTTTGCTTCTCCTACTCCTAATCCTTCTCTTTCGCCTTCTCCTTCTTTTTCTTCTGCTTTTCCTGCTGCTTCTGCTTCTGCTTATTGTACTATTTCTGTTTATTCTGCTTCTTCTTCACATTGTGCTTCTTCTGTTTCTCCTGCTTCAGATTCTGCTTCTGCTTCTTCGGCTTCTCCTGTTTCTTCTGCTTCTGCTTCTTCTACTTCTCCTGCTTCTCTTTCTGCTTCTCTTTCTGCTTCTGCTTCTGCTCTTCTCCTTCTTCTGTTTCTTTTGCTTCTGTTTCTTCTGCTTCTTCTTCTTCTGTTTCTTCTGATGCTTCTTCTGCTTCTCCTTCTTCTCCTTCTCTTTCTGCTTCTATTTCTGCTTCTTCTGATTCTCCTGCTTCTCCTTCTTGTTCTCCTTCTGTTTCTGCTTCTCTTTCTGCTTCTGCTTCTCCTTCTGCTGCTCCTTCTCCTTATCCTTCTTCTGATTCTCCCCCTGCTTCTGCTTGTTTTGCTTATTCTTTTTCTTGTGCTTCTGCTTCTCCTGCTTCTGCTTCTTCTGCTTCTACTGCTTCTCCTTATGCTTCTCCTTCTTCTTCTTCTTCGTCTCTCTCTCTCTCTTCTCTCTCTCTCTTCTCTCTCTCTCTTCTTCTTCTTCTTCTTCTTCATCTTCTTCATCTTCTTCTTCTTCATCTTCATCTTCTTCTTCTTCTTCTTCTTCTTCTTCTTCTTCTTCTTCTTCTTCTTCTTCTTCTTCTTCTCTTTCTTCTGCTTCTGCTTTTCCTGCTTCTTCTGCTTCTACTGCTTCTCTTTCTGCTTCTCATTCTGCTACTTCTTCTCCTTCTGCTTCTCCTATTGCTTCTGCTGCCCTTCCTTCTCCTTCTTCTTCTCCTACTTCTGCTTCTCCTTCTGCTTTTGCTTCTTCTGATTCTCCTGCTTCTCGTTCTGCATCTTCTTCTGCTTCTGCTTCTCCTTCTGCTGCTTCTTCTGCTTCTGCTTCCCCCTCTTCTGCTTCTCCTTCTTATTCTCCTTCTGCTTCTCCTTCTGCTGCTCCTTCTCCTTCTTCTGCTTCTCCCTCTGATTCTGCTTCTTATGCTTATTCTTTTTCTTCTGCTTCTCCTGCTTCTGCTTCTCCTGCTTCTGCTTCTTCTGCTTCTCCTTATGCTTCTTCTTCTTCTTCTTCTTCTTCTTCTTCTTCTTCTTCTTCTTCTTCTTCTTCTTCTTCTTCTTCTTCTTCTTCTTCTTCTTCTTCTTCTTCTTCTTCTACTACTTCTACTTCTTCTTCTTCTCTTTCTTCTGCTTCTGCTATTCCTGCATCTTCTGTTTCTTCTGCTTCTCATTCTGCTTCTGCTTCTCCTTCTGCTTCTCTTATTGCTTCTTCTGCTCTTCCTTCTCCTTCTACTACTTCTACTTCTCTTTCAGCTTCTGCTTCTTCTGCTTCTCCAGCTTCTCCTTCTGCATCTTCTTCTGCTTCTGCTTCTCCTTCTGCTTCTCCTTCTGCTTCTTCTGCTTCTCCTTCTGATTCTCCTTCTGCTTCTTCTTCTGTTTCTCCTTCTCCTTCTCGTGCTTCTGATTTTCTTTCTGCTTCTCCTTCTGCTTCTGCTGCAAATGCTACTGCTTCTGCTTCTTCTGTTTCTTCTGCTTCTCCTTCTTCTTTTGATTCTCTTTCTGCTTCTGCTTCTCCTTCAGCTTGCCATTCTGCTTCTCCAGATTCTGCTTTTTCTGCTTCTCCTGTTTCTCCTTCTGCTTCAGGTTCTGCTTCTGCTTCTTCGGATTCTTATGCTTCTGCTTTTCCTGCTTCTGCTTCTTCTGCTTCCCCTCCTTCTCTTTCTGCTTCTCCTTCTGTTTCTGCTTCTCCTTCTGCTTCTGCTTCTTGTCCTTCTCGTGTTTCTTCTGCTTCTGCTTCTCCTGCTTCTGATTCTTCTGCTTTTCCTGCTTCTCTTTCTGCTTCTCCTTCTGCTTCTGCTTCTCCTTCTGCTTCTGCTCCTTCTCCTTCTTCTGTTTCTTCTTCTTCTGCTTCTCCCGCTTCTGCTTCTTCTGCTTCTCCTGCTTCTCGTTCTGCTTCTCTTCGTCGGCTTCTCTTTCTACTTCTGCTTCTGCTTCTTCTGATTCTGCTTCTTCTCCTTCTTCTTCTCCTTCTGCTTCTGCTTCTTCTGCTTCTCCTGCTTCTCCTTCTGCATCTCCTTCTGCTTGTGCTTGTCCTTCTGCTTCTGCTTCTGCTTCTTTTCTGCTTCTGCTTCTCCTTATCCTCCTTCTGCTTCTCCGTCTGCTTCTGCTTCTTCTGCTTTTCCTGATTCTCTTTCTGCTTCTCCTTCTGTTTCTCCTTCTCCTTCTCGTTCTTCTGCTATTCCTTCTGCTTCTCGTTCTGCTTCTGCATCTTCAGCTTCTTCTGCTACTGCTTCTGCTTCTTCTGTTTTTTCTGTTTCTCCTTCTGCTTCTCCTTCTGCTTTTGCTTCTCTTTCTGCTTCTGCTTCTCCTTCTGGTTCTCCTTCTTCTTCTCCAGATTCTGCTTCTTCTGCTTCTCCTGCTTCTCCTTGTGCTTCAGGTTCTCCTTCTGCTTCTTCGGGTTCTTCTGCTTCTATTTCTGCTTCTCCTTCTGTTTCTACTTCTCTTTCTGCTTCTGCTTCTTCTCCTTCTTCTGCTTCTGCTTCTCCTGCTTCTCCTTCTGTTTCTCTTTATGCTTATCCTTCTCCTTCTCCTTCTTCTGCTTCTCCTTCTGCTTCTGCTTCTTATTCTGCATCTTCTTCTGTTTCAATTTCTCCTTCTTCTGCTTTCATTCTGCTTCTGCTTCTCCTGCTTATGCTTCTTCTGCTTCTCCTTCTCATTCTCCTTCTCTTTCTGCTTCTGCTTATCCTTCTGTTTCTCCTACTCCTAATACTTCTCGTTCTCCTTCTCCTTCTTCTTCTTCTACTTCTCCTGCTGCTTCCTCTTCTGCTTCTTCTGCTTCTCGTTCTGCTTCTCTTCGTCGGCTTCTCTTTCTACTTCTGCTTCTCTTTCTACTTCTGCTTCTGCTTCTTCTGATTCTGCTTCTTCTCCTTCTTCTTCTCCTTCTGCTTCTGCTTCTTCTGCTTCTCCTGCTTCTCCTTCTGCATCTCCTTCTGCTTGTGCTTGTCCTTCTGCTTCTGCTTCTGCTTCTTTTCTGCTTCTGCTTCTCCTTATCCTCCTTCTGCTTCTCCGTCTGCTTCTGCTTCTTCTGCTTTTCCTGATTCTCTTTCTGCTTCTCCTTCTGTTTCTCCTTCTCCTTCTCGTTCTTCTGCTATTCCTTCTGCTTCTCTTTCTGCTTCTGCATCTTCAGCTTCTTCTGCTACTGCTTCTGCTTCTTCTGTTTTTTCTGTTTCTCCTTCTGCTTCTCCTTCTGCTTTTGCTTCTCTTTCTGCTTCTGCTTCTCCTTCTGGTTCTCCTTCTTCTTCTCCAGATTCTGCTTCTTCTGCTTCTCCTGCTTCTCCTTGTGCTTCAGGTTCTCATTCTGCTTCTTCGGGTTCTTCTGCTTCTATTTCTGCTTCTCCATCTGTTTCTACTTCTCTTTCTGCTTCTGCTTCTTCTCCTTCTTCTGCTTCTGCTTCTCCTGCTTCTCCTTCTGTTTCTCTTTATGCTTATCCTTCTCCTTCTCCTTCTTCTGCTTCTCCTTCTGCTTCTGCTTCTTATTCTGCATCTTCTTCTGTTTCAATTTCTCCTTCTTCTGCTTTTCATTCTGCTTCTGCTTCTCCTGCTTATGCTTCTTCTGCTTCTCCTTCTCATTCTCCTTCTCTTTCTGCTTCTGCTTATCCTTCCGTTTCTCCTACTCCTAATACTTCTCGTTCTCCTTCTCCTACTTCTTCTTCTGCTTCTCCTGCTGCTTCCTCTTCTGCTTCTTCTGCTTTTTCTGTTTCTTCTTCTTCTGTTTCAGCTTCTGCTTCTTCTGCTTCTCCTTCTGCTTCTGCTTCTCCTTCTGCTTCTGCTTCTGCTCTTCTCCTTCTTCTGTTTCTTCTGCTTCTGCTTCTCCTGCTTCTTCTTCTTCTGCTTCTCCTACTTCTCTTTCTGCTTCTCCGTCTCCTTCTCCTTCAATTTCTCCTTCTTGTGCTTCTTATTCTGCTTCTGCTTCTCCTGTTTCTGCTTCTTCTGTTTCTCCTTCTGCTTCTCTTTCTGCTTCTAATTATGCTTCTGCTCCTCCTACTCCTACTCCTTCTCTTTCTCCTTCTTCTTCTTCTTCTTCTCGTTCTGCTTCTGCTACTGCTTCTTCTGCTTGTTCTATTTCTTCTGCTTCTTCTTTTCCAGCTTCTGCTGCTTCTGCTTCCCCTTCTGCTTCAGGTTCTCCTTCTGCTTCTTGGGATTCTTCTGTTTCTTCTGCTTCTGCTTCTCCTGCTACTGCTTCTTCTGCTTCTCTTTCTGCTTGTCCTTCTGCTTCTGCTTCTCCTTCTGCTCCTTCTCCTTCTTCTGTTTCTTCTAGTGCTGCTGCTTCTCCCGCTATCACTTCTTCTGCTTCTCCTGCTTGTCCTTCTGCTTCTGCTTCTCCTTCTTCTGCTTCTCTTTCTGCTTCTGCTTCTGCTTCTTCTGATTCTCCAACTTCTCCTTCTCCTCCTCCCTCTGTTTCTGCTTCTCTTTCTCCTTCTGCATCTCCTTCTGCTTCACCTTCTGCTGCTCCTTCTCCTCCTTCTGTTTCTCCCTCTACTTCGGCTTCTGCATCTTATGCTTCTTTATTTCTTCTGCTTCTGCTTCTCCTGCTTCTGCTTCTTATGCTTCTACTGCTTCTTCTTCTGATTCTGCTTCTTCTGCTTCTTCTGCTTCTACTTCTCTTTCTGCTTCTACTTCTCCTGCTTGTTTTTCTGCTTCTTCTACTGCTTCTCCTTCTGCTGCTTCTTCTACTTCTCTTTCTGCTTCTCTTTTTGCTTCTCTTTCTGCTTCTGCTTCTGCTTCTTCTGTTTCTCCTGCCTGAATTTCTGGTTCTACTTGTTCTGCTGCTTCTCCTTCTGCTTCTGCTTCTCCTTCTGCTTCAGTTTCTGCTTCTTCTACTTCTTCTCTTTCAGCTTCTCCTGCTTCTGCATCCTGTGCTTCTCCTGCTTCTCTTTCTGCTTCTCATTCCGCTTCTGCTTGTCCTTCTGCTTCTCCTTCTGCTTCTGCTTCTGCTTCAATTTCTCCTTCTGCTTCTCCTTCTGCTTCTGCGTCTTCTGTTCTTCTGCTTCTCCTGCGTCTGCTTCTCCTAATTCTCGTGCTGCTTCTCCTTCTGCGCCTCTTTCTGCTTCTGATTATCCTTTTGCTTCTCCTATTCCTAATCCTTCTCTTTCGAATTCTCCGTCTTCTTCTTCTGCTTCTCCTGCTGCTTTTGCTTCTGCTTATTCTACTATTTCTGTTTCTTCTGATTCTGCTTCAGATTGTGCTTCTTCTGTTTCTCCTTCTGCTTTAGATTCTGCTTCTGCTTCTTCGGCTTTTCCTGTTTCTTCTGCTTCTGCTTCTCCTGCTTCTTCTGCTTCTCCTGCTTCTCTTTCTGCTTCTCCTTTTGCTTCTGCTTTTCTTTCTGCTTCTGCTTCTGCTCTTCTCCTTCTTCTGTTTGTTTTGCTTCTTCTTCTTCTTCTTCTTCTTCTGTTTCTTCTGATTCTACTTCTGCTTCTCCTTCTTCTCCTTCTCTTTCTCCTTTTGCTTCTGCTTCTTCTGCTCCTCCTGCTTCTCCTTCTGCATCTTCTTCTTCTTCTGCTTCTCCTTCTGCTGCTTCTTCTGCTTCTGCTTCTCCTTCTGCTTCTTCTGATTCTCCTTCTGCTTGTGCTTCTGTTTCTCCTTCTCCTTCTCGTTCTCCTGCTTTTCCTTCTGCTTCTCCTTCTGCTTCTGCTGCAACTGCTACTGCTTCTGCTTCTTCTGTTTCTTCTGCTTCTCCTTCTGCTTTTGATTCTCTTTCTGCTTCTGCTTCTCCTTCAGCTTGTCATTCTGCTTCTCCAGATTCTGCTTCTTCTGCTTCTCCTTCTGCTTCAGGTTCTGCTTCTGATTCTTCGGATTCTTATGCTTCTGCTTCTCCTGCTTCTGCTTCTTCTGCTTCCCCTCCTTCTCTTTCTGCTTCTCCTTCTGTTTCTGCTTCTCCTTCTGCTTCTGCTTCTTGTCCTTCTCCTGTTTCTTCTGCTTCTGCTTCTCCTGCTTCTGCTTTTTCTGCTTTTCCTGCTTCTCTTTCTGCTTCTCCTTCTGCTTCTGCTTCTCCTTCGGCTTCTGCTCCTTCTCCTTCTTCTGTTTCTTCTTCTTCTGCTTCTCCCGCTTCTGCTTCTACTGCTTCTCCTGCTTCTCGTTCTGCTTCTCTTCGTCGGCTTCTCTTCCTACTTCTGCTTCTGCTTCTTCTGCTTCTGCTTCTTCTCTTTAGTTCTTCTCCTTCTGCTTCTGCTTCTTCTTCTCCTGCTTCTCCTTCTGCATCTCCTTCTGCTTGTGCTTTTCCTTCTGCTTCTTCTTCTTCTTCTGCTTTTCCTTCTCCTTCTTCTGCTTCTCCGTCTGCTTCTGCTTCTTCTGCTTTTCCTGATTCTCTTTCTGCTTCTCCTTCTCCTTCTCCTTGTGTTTCTCCTTCTCCTTCTCGTTCTTCTGCTATTTCTTGTGCTTCTTTTTCTGCTTCTACATCTTCAGCTTCTTCTGCTACTGCTTGTGTTTCTTCTGCTTCTCCTTCTGATTTTGCTTCTCTTTCTGCTTCTGCTTCTCCTACTGCTTCTGCAGATTCTGCTTCTTCTGCTTCTTCTTCTGCTTCAAGTTCTGCTTCTGCTTCTTCGGATTCTTATGCTTCTGCTTCACCTGCTTCTGCTTCTTCTGCTTCCCCTCCTTCTCCTTCTGCTTCTCCTTCTGTTTCTGCTTCTCCTTCTCCTTCTGCTTCTTCTCCTTCTTCTGTTTCTTCTGCTTCTGCTTCTCCTGCTTCTGCTTCTCCTGCTTCTCGTTCTGCTTCTCTTTCTGCTTTTCTTTCTGCTTCTCATTCTCCTTCTTCTAGTTCTCCTTCTGCTTCTGCTTCAATTTCTCCTTCTGCTTCTCATTCTGCTTCTGCGTCTTCTGTTTCTTCTGCTTCTCCTGCTTCTGCTTCTCCTGCTTCTCCTACTATTCGTGCTGCTTTTTCTTCTGCGTCTCTTTCTGCTTATGCTTATCCTTTTGCTTCTCCTACTCCTAATCCTTCTCTCTCGCCTTCTCCGTCTTCTTCTTCTGCTTCTCCTGCTGCTTCTGCTTCTGCTTATTCTACTATTTCTGATTCTTCTGCTTCTGCTTCAGATTGTGCTTCTTCTGTTTCTCCTTCTGCTTCAGATTCTGCTTCTGCTTCTTCGGATTCTTCTGTTTCTTCTGCTTCTGCTTCTCCTGCTTCTTCTGCTTCTCCTCCTTCTCTTTCTGCTTCTCCTTCTGCTTCTGCTTCTCCTTCTGCTTCTGCTTCTGCTCTTCTCCTTCTTCTGTTTCTTTTGCTTCTGTTTCTTCTGCTTCTTATTCTTCTGTTTCTTCTGATTCTACTTCTGCTTCTTCTGATTCTCCTGCTTCTCCTTTTGTTGTCCTTCTGTTTCTGCTTCTCTTTCTGCTTCTGCTTCTCCTTCTGCTGCTCCTTCTCCTTCTGCTTCTGCTCCTCCCAGTGCTTCTGCTTCTGCTTCTTTTTTTATTCTTTTTCTTCTGCTTCTTCTTCTTTCTGCTTCTGCTTCTTTTGCTTATTCTATTTCTTCTGCTTCTCCTGCATCTACTGCTTCTCCTTATGCTTCTCCTTATGCTTCTCCTTATGCTTCTTCTTCTTCTTCTTCTTCTTCTTCTTCTTCTTCTTCTTCTTCTTCTTCTTCTTCTTCTTCTTCTTCTTCGTCTTCTTCTTCTTCTTCTTCTTCTTCTTCTTCTTCTTCTTCTTCTTCTTCTTCTTCTTCTTCTTCTTCTTCTTCTTCTTCTTCTTCTTCTTCTTCTTCTTCTTCTCTTCCGTCTGCTTCTGCCTTTCCTGCTTCTTCTGCTTCTACTGCTTCTCTTTCTGCTTGTCATTCTGCTTCTGCTTCTCCTATTGCTCCTGCTGCCCTTCCTTCTCCTTCTCCTTCTCCTACTTCTGCTTGTCCTTCTGCTTTTGCTTCTTCTGCTTCTCCTGCTTCTCCTTCTGCATCTTCTTCTGCTTCTGCTTCTCCTTCTGCTGCTTCTTCTGTTTCTGCTTCTCCTTCTTCTGCTTCTCCTTCTGCTGCTCCTTCTGCTTCTCGTTCTGCTTCTGATTCTCCTTCTGCTCTTCCTACTCCTAATCCTACTCTTTCTCCTTCTCCTTCTTCTTCTTCTGCTTCTCGTTCTGCTTCTGCTACTGCTTCTTCTGCTTGTTCTGTTTCTTCTGCTTCAGGTCCTGCTTCTGCTTCTTCAGCTTCTTCTGTTTCTTGTGCTTCTGCTTCTCCTGCCTACTGCTTCTTCTCCTTCTC
>NW_012288312.1:0-4054 GCF_000151885.1 Dipodomys ordii
CATTCTGCTTCTCCTGCTACTGCTTCTTATGCTTTTCTTTCTGCTTCTCCTTCTGCTTCTGCTTTTCCTTCTGCTCCTTCTCCTTCTTCTGTTTCTTCTTCTTCTGCTGCTTCTCCCGCTTCTGCTTCTTCTGCTTCTCCTTCCTTTCCTCTGCTTCTGCTTCTCCTTCTCCTTCTTCTGCTTCTCTTTCTGCTTCTGCTTCTGCTTCTTCTGATTCTCCAACTAATCCTTCTTCTTCTCCTTCTGTTTCTGCTTCTCTTTCTGTTTCTGCATCTCCTTCTGCTTCACCTTCTGCTGCTCCTTCTCCTTCTTCTGTTTCTCCCTCTGCTTCTGCTTCTGCTTCTTATGCTTCTTCTTTTTCTTCTGCTTCTGCTTCTCCTGCTTCTGCTTCTTATGCTTCTACTGCTTCTTCTTCTGCTTCTTCTGCTTCTACTTCTCTTTCTGCTTCTGCTTCTCCTGCTTGTTTTTCTGCTTCTTCTGCTGCTTCTCCTTCTGCTGCTTCTTCTACTTCTCCTTCTGCTTCTCTTTTTGCTTCTCCTTCGGCTTCTGCTTCTTCTGTTTCTCCTGCCTGAATTTCTGGTTCTATTTCTTCTGCTGCTTCTCCTTCTGCTTCTGCTTCTACTTCTGCTTCTGTTTCTGCTTCTTCTGCTTCTACTCTTTCGGCTTCTCCTGATTCTTCTTATTGTGCTTCTCCTGCTTCTTTTTCTGCTTCTCATTCCTCTTCTGCTTCTCCTTCTGCTTCTGCTTATCCACCTTCTCCTACTTCTGCTTCTCCTTCAGCTTCTGCTTCTTCTGCTTCTCCTGCTGCTCCTTCTGCATCTCCTTCGGCTTGTGCTTGTCCTTATGCTTCTTCATCTGCTTCTGCTTCTCCTTCTCCTTCTTTTGCTTCTCCTTTTGCTTCTGCTTCTTCTGCTTTTCCTGCTTCTCCTTCTGCTTCTGCTTCTTCTGCTTCTCCTGCTTCTCCTTCTGCATCTTCTTCTGCTTCTGCTTCTCCTTGTCCTGCTTCTGCTTCTCCTTCTGATTCTCCTTGTACTTCTTCTTCTTCTGCTTTACCTGCTTCTCTTTCTGCTTCACCTTCTGCTTCTTCTTCTGCATCTTCTTCTGTTCTCCTTCTCCTTCTTCTGCTTCTCCTTCTGATTCTTCTTCTTCTGCTTTACCTGCTTCTCTTTCTGCTTCTCCTTCTGTTTCTCCTTCTCCTTCTTGTTCTTCTGCTTTTCCTTCTGCTTCTCGTTCTGCTTCTGCTATAACTGCTACAGCTTCTACTTCTTCTGTTTCTTCTGCTTCTCCTTCTGCTTTTGATTCTCTTTCTGCTTCTGCTTCTCCTTCTGCTTCTCATTCTGCTTCTCCAGATTCTGCTTCTTCTGCTTCTCCAGCTTCTCCTTCTGCTTCAGTTCTGCTCCTGCTTCTTCGGATTCTTATGCTTCTGCTTCTCCTGCTTCTGCTTCTTCTGCTTCTCCTACTTCTCTTTCTGCTTCTCCTTCTGTTTCTGCTTCTCCCTCTGCTTCTGCTTCTTGTCTTTCTCCTGTTTCTTCTGCTTCTGCTTCTCCTGTTTCTGCATCTCCTGCTTCTCCTTCTGCTGCTCTTTCTGCTTCTCCTGCTGCTTTTCTTTCTCCTGCTCCTTCTTCTGCTTCTCTTTCTGCTTCTCCTTGTGTTTCGCCTTCTTCTTCTCGTTCTTCTGCTTTTCCTTCTGCTTCTCCTTCTGCTTCTGCATCTTCTGCTTCTTCTGCTACTGCCTCTGCTTCTTCAGTTTCTTCTGCTTCTCCTTCTGCTTCTCCTTCTGCTTTTGCTTCTCTTTCTGCTTCTGCTTCTCCTTCTGCTTCTCCAGATTCTGCTTCTTCTGCTTCTCCTGCTTCTCCTTCTGCTTCAGGTTCTGCTTCTGCTTCTTCGGCTTCTTCTGCTTCTGCTTCTCCTGCTGCTGCTTCTTCTGCTTCTCCTGCTTCTCTTTCTGCTTTTCCTTCTGTTTCTGCTTCTCCTTCTGCTTCTGCTTCTTCTCCTTCTGTTTCTTCTGCTTCTGCTTTTCCTGCTTCCTGTTCTGCTTCCCTTTCTTCTTCTCCTTCTCCTTCTTCTGCTTCTCCTTCTGCTTCTGCTTCAATTTCTCCTTCTGCTTCTCATTCTGCTTCTGCGTCTTCTGTTTCTTCTGCTTCTCCTGCTTCTGCTTCTCCTGCTTCTCCTACTCTCTTGCTGCTTTTCCTTCTGCGTCTCTTTCTGCTTCTGCTTATCCTTTTCCTTCTCCTACTCCTAATCCTTGTCTCTCGCCTTCTCCGACTTCTTCTTCTTCTCCTTCTCTTGCTGATTCTGCTTCTGCTTATTCTATTACTGTTTCTTCTGCTTCTGCTTCAGATTGTGCTTCTTCTGTTTCTACTTCTGCTTCAGATTATGATTCTGCTTCTTCGGCTTCGCCTGTTTCTTCTGCTTCTGTTTCTCCTACTTCTTCTGCTTCTCCTGCTTCTCTTTCTGCTTCTCCTTCTGCTTCTGCTTCTCCTTCTGCTTCTGCTTCTGCTCTTCTCCTTCTTCTGTTTCTTTTGCTTCTGTTTCTTCTGCTTCTTCTTTCTTTTTCTTCTCATGCTACCTCTGCTTCTCCTTCTTCTCCTTCTCTTTCTCCTTCTACTTCTGCTTCTTCTGAATCTCCTGCTTCTCCTTCTTGTTCTCCTTCTGTTTCTTCTTCTCATTCTGCTTCTGCTTCTCCTTCTGCTGCACCTTCTCCTTATCCTTCTTCTGATTCTCCCCCTGCTTCTTCTTCTGCTTATTTTGCTTATTCTTTTTCTTCTGATTCTGCTTCTCCTGATTCTGCTTCTTCTGCTTCTACTGCTTCTCCTTACGCTTCTCCTTATGCTGCTTCTTCTTCTTCTTCTTCTTCGTCTTCTTCTACTTCTTCTTCTTCTTCATCTTCTTCTCTTTCGTCTGCTTCTGCTTTTCCTGCTTCTTCTGCTTCTACTGCTTCTCTTTCTGCTTCTCATTCTGCTTCTGCTTCTCCTTCTGCTTCTCCTATTGCTTCTGCTGCCTTTCCTTCTCCTTCTCCTTCTCCTTTTCCTCCTTCTGCTTCTCCTTCTGGTTCTGCTTCTCTTTCTGCTTCTGCTTCTTCTGATTCTCCAACTAATCCTTCTTCTTCTCCTTCTGTTTCTGCTTCTCTTTCTGCTTCTCCATCTCCTTCTGCTTCACCTTCTGCTGCTCCTTTTCCTCCTTGTGTTTCTCCCTTTGCTTCTGCTTCTGCTTCTTCTGCTTCTTCTTGTTCTTCTGCTTCTGCTTCTCCTGCTTCTGCTTCTTATGCTTCTACTGCTTCATCTTCTGCTTCTGCTTCTTCTGCTTCTACTTCTCTTTCTGCATCTGCTTCTCCTGCTTGTTTTTATGCTTCTTCTGCTGCTTCTCCTTCAGCTGCTTCTTCTACTTCTCCTTCTGCTTCTCTTATTGCTTCTCTTTCTGCTTCTGATTCTTCTGTTTCTCCTGCCTGAATTTCTGGTTCTACTTCTTCTGCTGCTTCTCCTTCTATTTCTGCTTCTACTTCTGCTTCTGTTTCTGCTTCTTCTGCTTCTCTTTCGGCTTCTCCTGCTTCTGCTTATTGTGCTTCTCCTGCTTCTCTTTCTGCTTCTCATTCTGCTTCGGCTTCTCTTTCTGCTTCTGTTTCTCCTCCTTCTCCTTCTCCTACTTCTGCTTCTCCTTCAGCTTCTGTTTCTTCTGCTTCTCCTGCTTCTCCTTCTGCATCTCCTTCTGCTTGTGCTTGTCCTTATGCTTCATCTTCTGCTTCAGCTTCTCCTTCTCCTCCTCCTTCTTTTGCTTCTCCTTTTGCTTCTGCTTCTTCTGCTTTTCCTGCTTCTCCTTCTGCTTCTGCTTCTTCTGCTTCTCCTGCTTCTCCTTCTGCATCTTCTTCTGCTTCTCCTTCTCCTTCTTCTGCTTCTCCTTCTGATTCTCCTTCTGCTTCTTCTTCTTCTGCTTTACCTGCTTCTCTTTCTGCTTCTCCTTCTGTTTCTCCTTCTCCTTCTTGTTCTTCTCCTTTTCCTTCTGCTTCTGCTACAACTGCTACTGCTTCTACTTCTTCTGTATCATCTGCTTCTCCTGA
>NW_012288313.1:0-11624 GCF_000151885.1 Dipodomys ordii
TAATTAATTGTATATATGTAGGAGGAAGCAAAATTATACAAGAAAAATGCATATTCAAATAGTTACCACACTATGTGTAATTAACACTACTAGAAAAATGAGCAATACATTCTGATTCATTAAAGTAAGAATTCCACAGTACATACTACTATAACAGTGGAAAATTAATATAGAGTTAGATAGAATCTAAATACTAAGCACCCATATGAGAAAGTCATAAGAAATCTAATTTCTCCTATTATGTCTTTTATCCCTGATGCCATGCAGAGAATTTCTATTGGACATTAACAAGATGATGTAACATATTAGAGAAAATATACAGCTAAGGAGCCCTGCACCAGAGGCCAAGATGGAGAAGACCTCCACTGCCACCATAACTTTCTCCTTGGCACTGTGGTAGACAGGCAGGAAGTTGAGCCACACACTGAAGAACAGCAGCATGCTGTCAGGAACTTGGCTTCATTGAAGGTGTCAAGCAGGTTCCTGGCCAAAAAAACCACTGTGAAGCTGACCAGGGCCAGGGAGCCCAGGTATCCCAGGATACAGTAGAAGGCAGTGAAGGAGCCCTTGTTGCACAGAATGATGATGTGGCCATGTTCTGAGTGTGCATCTGTGTCAACGAAGGGAGGAGAGGTTCCCAACCAGAGTCCACAAGACAGTCAGCTAGATGAAAGTGCAGATGGGGATGATGAATTTAGAAGCCCCTGATTCCAGCTGCCACTTCATTCTTTTTCCTAGAGAAGTGACCTTGAAGGCCAGAACCACAGTCATCATTTTGGCCAGCACTGTGGAAAGAGCCACAGTGAATACAACCCCAAACATGATCTGCTGTAAGATGCAGGTGACTGTGTTGGGATAGCCAATAAAGAGCAAAGAACAGAGGAAACAGAAGATGAGGGAGATGAGCAAGATGTAGTTGAGAGTCTGATTATTGGCCTTGACAATGGCAGTGTCTCTGTTTTTCACATATATCCCAAGTTCAGCAGCAGTTAGCATAGAGAAACAGAGAGTCATCCAGGACAGAGTCATGCCCAAGGAATCTCCAAAGGCCAGGAAACTTGCATCTCTCAGGAGGCACTGATGTTTCTCTGTGTTGGCATACTGAAGTTCTGGACATTTCACACACTGCTCCAAATCTGGTGAGAAGTGTATACTCCCCTGAGTTCTTGTTAGGAACTTCTGTTTCTTCAAAGACTTTAGGAAACGGAGGAAATTGCTATCATAAAATATTTTTGTTCTTTTTTTTGTTTTGGGTCCGGTCTTGGGGCTTGAACTTTGGGCCTGGGCGCTGTCCCTCAGCTCTTCAGCTCAAGGGTAGCACTCTACCACTTGAGCCACAGTGCCACTTCTGGCTTTTTTCTTTTTGCTTATGTGGTGCTGAGGAATGAACCCAGGGCCTCATGCATGCAGGGCAAGCGCTCTACCACTAAGCCACCTTCCCAGCCCTATTTTTGTTCTTTTCCCAACCATAATATCTTCTGATTTCCATCCTCTTCTTTATTCAGGTCTTTTTTTAAAGTGAAATCTTTTTCCTTCAATGGCTATCATATGTATTGATAATGTGACAGTTGGGCTACAGTAATATACTAACAAAAATTTTCTATACTTTTTCTCATTCTTATGAACAGAACTGTTGAAAATTAAATTATACACCTTATGCTTTCCTACCTGTCTCCATAAAACATTAATTTTATTACTGTGGGATATTATCCTGGCAATCATGTCATTATGTTTGTCTCGCCTGATCACCTATGAAACGGCAGGAACCGTATCCACTCTTGGACACACTATGGTCATGCTCATTCTTAAACTGAATCCACCTTTATGACCGCTTGCACTGTGCCAAGACCCATTCTGGGCATTGAGAAATAGAGATATCCCAGATCCTTGATTTCTTTGTGGGTAAAATGTAACCTTTAAAATGAACACTGTCAGATAGAGGAGGACAAGATGGTGGAGGAGAAGCTGGAATCTGAACAAGCTCTCGCATAGAAAGCAGTTTTAGAGTTCCAGTGAACAGTCCTAAGCCAGAGAAACACACCAAGTGTGCCATCACAGGACAGAGAATTAGACAAGTAAGAGAAAGCCAAGGCAAGAATACACATCTGAGCACCAGCCGGCCGCCGCAGGTGGCGGCGGCGGCAGGGTCGCAGTGGAGACCGCAGCGGAGCTATCGGCAGCGGCAGGGTCGCGGTGGAGACCGCAGACAGGCGATACCTGAGCGCTGAGAGTCCGGGACGAAGGAGCCAGACGCAGCGGGCGAGCGGATTCTACTCAACACCAGCAAGAACCGACAAGGAGCAGACAGCTTCATCCTGCAGTTTGCAGACCAGAGACGACCCAGGATCCAAGACTCGGCGTGAGTAGAAGCCCGACATCCTCACTCCTTCTCAGGGAGCAGAGGAGGGAAGGCCACCCCTCCCCCCCCCAGCACCGGCGATCTCCATCTTGGATACCGACAAAGCTCGGCGGAGCTGCTAGCTCCAACTTAGGCCTTGGAATAAAACGAGTCATTTAGCAGGTCACAAGAACTTAATGGCAAAGTGACCTGCCAGACTCAGCTCCATCCAGGGAAAAGTTACCCAGCTCAGGCGCCAGCCATTGGAGTGGCTTTCCCCACTGGGTAACCAGAGCCAGAGGCTGCCCCTCCATCTAGCAGCCTCAACAATCAAAGGAAAAACAGAAACCACTGAGAATGGCTTCAGGCTGGGCTCTGTGAGTTTTTTTTTTTTTGTTTGTTTGTTTTTGATTCTCTTCACAAATCAGCACCAGGGAAAAGCTACTGATTGGTGAAAGCCCTCAACTCTACCCAGAACCTAGCCTCACCACTGCATCCCCCTCTTTTGTGATTCTCAAAGCAGATCTGCCTCCCATTAAACTAATCCGGGAGGGGGATCCCAAAATCTTGGGTAAAGCAGAGCATTTTTCTGCCTGTTCGAACAAACTGACTTAAGAAATCAATCAAACCACAGGACCTCAAGCTGACCAGAGACTCCAACAAGAGGCTGGCTACAGACTAAAGGGAGATACAGGATTCTTCCGACCCCTCCCCCCCAAAAAAAAATCAAAGAATTTTTTTTTCTTTTCTTTCTTTTTTTTTTTTGGTACTTTATATATATATATTTTTTCCTTTTCTAAAAATTTTATTAATCTTTAATTTTTGCCTTTTTTGAAAAATAATGGTTTTCCAGTAACTTTTTTTTCCTCTTATAATTTTTATTTTAGGAATACGTGAATGTGCGGTTTCCTTTCTTTTCTTGTCTTCTCTCTCTTTTTCTTTCTTTCTTAACTATCCTTTTGTTTTTTGTCTAGCTCTACCAAACTTCTGATCTTTTTTTTTCCTCCCTTTATTATCCTGTTCACCGATTCTTTTTTTTTTACCTTCTTTATGTGACTTAGCTCTTGTCCTTCACATCCTCAGATAAACCCGCAGTTAACTAGTAGACCCTATCCCCCATTGTGTACACACTTAAACCACAAATATGTTACCCAATTCAAAACCTCCAAGATTTAAACTCCTTAATAGCAGTACTACCTCTTTATACCTATATAATATTTTAAGCATTTTTTAAGTGTTTCACTTCTCCTCTATGTCCCTTCCCTTATCTTAATATACTCACATTCCTCTCTAAATACATTTCTATTTTTTTTTTCTGGTCTCTTTTCATTTCACTTTCCCTTCCTTCTTTTTCTCTCTCTCTCTACTTGCATCCTACCCAACCTATTTCCTGCATTGGGTTTAGGACATAGTTAACTCTCCCTGTGCCCCCCCAAACCAATCTATCCCTATTTTTTACCCACATCTCTCCCTAACCCTTATAATTTCTGGTCTTCCAAATTCTTCTCTGCGGTTCGAAGCCCATTAACATATAGTTGTTTGACATTGAATAGATGTATCTGTTGAACTAGATTGTATCTGTAGACTATTAACTGTACAAAAGCAAACTTTGATTGATGGTTGCCTTAAGATAGTGTTCTAGCACAAAACTGGTGCTATTTTCATCTCAAATGGGCAGGGTAAGCCGGAAAAACACAAGAAAAATGGCAAATCCGGATATCTCAATTCCCAATCTTGACAATCAGGGGTCAGAACAGATAATGAAAGATCCAGAGGAGAGTTCCCAAATAGCTCTACAAACACTGGTGGCAACCATGATAAATGAGAAGTTTGACAACTTCCAAAGGACTCTGTATGAGCGTGAAAGGGAGAAAGAGGAGGCATCCCAAAAGCTTATACAGGAATATCATAAGCGTGAGGAAGCTTCTCAAAAACTGATACAGGATTTGCATGAACAACTTGAGAATACTCAAAGAGAAAGGGAAGAATGGCGTGAGCAGGCTGAGAACACTCAAAGAGAACTGCAGGAATCCCAGGAAGAGAAGGCAGCTAATCAATTCTAAATATCTATTCGCCAAACAATGGAGCACCCAAATTTATCAAAGAAACACTACTTTCCCTCAAATCCCATATAGATCCAAAGACATTAATTGTTGGGGATTTTAACACACCACTCTCCCCACGAGATAGATCAACTCGGCAAAAACTCAACAGGGAAACCGCAGATCTAAACAGCTGCATAGATCAACTAGACTTAACAGACATCTACCGAACATTTCACCCAGCAGCATCAGAATACACGTTTTTCTCAGCAGCACATGGAACATTTTCTAAAATAGACCACATTTTAGGCCACAAAGCAAACTTGTCTAAATTCAGAAACATTGAAGTTATACCTTGCATCCTCTCTGACCACAAGGGAATAAAATTAGAACTCAATACCAAAAGCCACCAAAGAAAGTCCGACATCACATGGAGGCTGAACAACACCCTGCTGAATCATGAGTGGGTCATGGAAGAGATTAGAAAGGAAATCCAAATGTTCATGCTATTCAACAAAAATGAACACACAAATTACCAGCTCCTCTGGGACACAGCAAAGGCAGTACTCAGAGGCAAGTTTATAGCTCTGAGCTCCTACATCAACAAATTGGAGAGATCTGAAACTAACAATTTAATGACACATCTAAACCACCTTGAAAAAGAACAGCAAAATAAACCCCAATCCAATAGACGGAAAGAAATAATCAAAATTAAATCAGAATTAAATGAATTAGAATCCAAAAAAACTATAGAAAGAATCAACAAAACAAAGAGTTGGTTCTTCGAAAAACTTAACAAAATTGACAGACCCTTAGCAAATCTTATCAGAAAAAGAAGAGAACACACCCAAATTAATAAACTCAGAGATGAGAATGGAAACATCACCACGGAAACAACCAAGATTCAGAACATCATAAGGGAATACTTCTCCAAACTTTATGCTAATAAGTTTGAGAACTTGACAGAAATGGACCTTTTTCTAGCAAATATTGACATGCCAAAACTAAACCAAGATGAGTTAAACTATCTTAACAGGCCCATATCAAGCATTGAAATAGAAACAGCAATAAGAGACCTCCCAGCTAAGAAAAGTCCAGGACCAGATGGTTTTAGAGCGGAATTTTACAAGGCCTTCAAAGCAGAGCTCACACCAATACTCCTCCAACTCTTCAATGAAATTGAAAGAGAAAGCTCACTACCGAACACGTTCTATGAAGCCATCATAACCCTCATCCCAAAACCAGGCAGAGACTCATCAAAGAAAGAGAACTATAGACCCATCTCTTTGATGAATATTGATGCAAAACTTCTCAACAAAATTTTGGCCAATCGACTTCAATATTTCATCCAAAAAATCATACACCACGATCAAACAGGATTCATTTCAGGGATGCAAAGCTGGTTCAATATACGCAAATCAATTAATATTATTCATCACATCAACAGGAGCAAGAATAAGAACCACATGATTATCTCAATAGATACAGAAAAAGCATTCGACAAGATCCAACACCCCTTCATGATGAAGGTTTTGGAAAAATTAGGAATCCATGGAACATTCCTCAATACAATAAAGGCTGTATATGACAAACCTACAGCCAGCATTATACTCAATGGTGAAAAACTAAAGCCATTTCCTCTTAACTCAGGAACAAGACAAGGATGCCCACTCTCACCACTCCTTTTCAATCCAGTATTAGAATGCCTAGCTACAGCAATAAGACAAGATGCAGACATAAAGGGGATCCCAATAGGGAAAGAAGAAATAAAACTCTTCCTCTTTGTAGATGACATGACCTTATATTTAAAGAATCCCAAAGACTCCACTCCCAAATTACTCAAGCTGATTCAAAACTTTGGTAAAGTAGCAGGTTATAAAATTAACCTCCCAAAATCAATGGCTTTTCTGTATGCCAACAATGAGAAAAGTGTGGCTGAAATCAGGAAAGCAACTCCATTTGTAATAGCCCCACAAAAAATAAAATACCTAGGAATTAACTTAACCAAAGAGGTGAAGGACCTCTATGATGAAAACTTTAAAATCTTGAAAAAAGAAACCAACACAGAACTTAAAAAATGGCAAAGCCTCCCATGCTCCTGGATTGGAAAGATTAACATCTTGAAAATAGCAATACTTCCCAAGGCTATCTACAAATTCAATGCAATACCTATCAAAATTCCAACCTCATTCTTCAAGGAAATAGAAGAAGCAATCCAAAAATTCATATGGAACAATAAAAGACCCCGAATAGCAAAAAGGCTCCTCAACGGAAAGAACACTGCTGGAGGAATATCAATACCAAATTTCAAACTCTACTATAAAGCCATAGTAATCAAAACAGCTTGGTATTGGCATAAGAACAGACCTCCGGAACAATGGAATAGAATTGAAAACCCAGAAATGAACCTACAGACCTATAGCCATCTAATCTTCTGTAAGGGAGCTAAAACAATAGAATGGAAGAAAGACAGCCTCTTCAGTAAATGGTGCTGGCAAAATTGGTTAACTACATGTAGAAAACTCAAGCTAGATCCTTATATATCACCCTGCACCAGAATCAACTCCAAATGGATCAAAGACCTTGAAGTCAAAGCAGACACTCTGAAAACATTACAGCATGGAATAGGAGAAACCCTAGGTCTCCTTGGCTCAGGCCGAAATTTTCTGAATAGAGACCCGGAAACACAACAAATCAAAGAAAGGTTGGACAAATGGGATTGCATAAAGTTGCAGAGCTTCTGCAGGGCAAATGACATAGCTAGCAAGATCAATAGAAAGCCCACAGATTGGGAGAAGATCTTTACTAGCCATACAACGGACAAGGATCTCATATCTAAAATATACTTGGAACTCAAAAAATTAAACCCCCCAACAACAAATCCCCAAAGAAACAACTGCCCAATAAATAAGTGGGAGAAAGACTTAAAGAGAAACTTCTCTGAAGAAGAAAGAAGGATGGCCAATAGACACATGAAGAAATGTTCAACATCCCTAGCCATAAAAGAAATGCAAATCAAAACAACATTGAGATATCACCTCACCCCAGAAAGAACGGCAAAAATCAAGAACTCTAATAACAACAGATGCTGGAGGGGATGTGGACAGAAAGGAACCTTACTTCATTGTTGGTGGGAATGTAAACTTGTCCAACCACTTTGGAAAGCAGTATGGAGGTTCCTCAAAAGACTTCACATAGAACTCCCCTATGACCCAGCAATCCCACTTTTGGGCATTTACCCAAATGTTTACAAACAAGACCACACTAAAGCTACCAGCACAACAATGTTTATTGCAGCATTATTTACCATAGCTAAGATATGGAACCAACCCAGATGCCTCTCGGTAGATGAATGGATCAAGAAAATGTATATATACACAATGGAATTCTATGCCTCCATCAGAAAGAATGACATTGCCCCATTTGTTAGGAAATGGAAAAACTTGGAAAAAATTATATTAAGGCAAGTAAGCTAGGCCCAAAGAAACATAGGTCCCATGGTTTCCCTTATTTGCAATATCTAGTATATGTACGAGTCAAGCGGAAAAGGTCAGATAATGTGATGTCAGGAAAATGAACCTTAGATTATGTATTTTAATGTTTTTCTTTCATACATGTGTTTCTATCGCATTTATAAGATTATCTCTTTGTTGCTTTGTATGTCCCTCCCCCACAGTATAACCCTGCTTTCACTATATTTGATGTCAGTATAACTTGTGGAGGAGATGGGGATAAACCAGTTGTTTAAGGATACAGGTGGATCTGATGCAACAATGAGAAGTACAAGTTGTCATGTCCAAAACGAGCTTTACAACGTCGGTGGGGGGGGGAAGGGGGTGGGGGGAGGGGGGAAGGAGAAGGATTGGGATAGGGGGGAGGGGGGAGGCTGGGAAGGGATGGGAAGGGTAAACAAAGGAGGAGGCTGCAATGCTTGGTAAGAAATGTACGCATTATCCTGCCCATGCAATTGTAACCCCTCTGTACAGTATGTTCACAAATAAAATAAAATAAAATTAAAAAAAAAGAATGCATAATTGTTATTGTCAACAAATATATCTATATCTCTAGTTATACATGTGTGTATATGTATGCAGATACATATGTATATATATATGCATCATTCAAACTAGAGCCTACAGAGTAACCTCTCATTTTATGACCTGCACCAAGATATCATAGTCAGAGTGGTGGAAACATCAATATTCTAGCCAGAAAAGAAAGAAATATATGATGCAATATATTTAACTTTGACATCATCTGTTCTTCATATAAGAAAGGGGTCAGTAATTCTGGCTCACGAGGAATCTTTCTGCTGCGGCTTATTGCAGAAACCCTAAGTACAAAGTCAGCGATGCCTTAGAGTAGGGAAGCTGTCCTCCTGATGAGCTTCCTCAAGGCCTCTTTCATGTCCCTGTTCCTCAGGCTGTAAATGAAGGGGTTCAGCATGGGCGTGACCACTGAGTACATCACAGAGGCCATGGCAGTCTTCCTGGGAGGGTTGGTCACTGCAGAACTGATGTACACCCCCAAACCTGTCCCATAGAACAAGGAGACCATGACTAAGTGAGACCCACATGTGGAAAAGGCTTTGTACCTGCCTTGCATGGATGGCTTGATCAACACAGAAGAGATTATCTGAATGTAAGAGAATAGGATTCCAGAGAAAGGAATGCCACCAAACACTAAAGCTGCCAGGTATATCAGTACATTGTGTATAAAGGTGTCTGAACAGGCCAGCTTGATGACCAGAGCGAGTTCACAGAAGAAGTGGGGGATCCCCAGGTCTTTGCAGAAGGACAGACGCAACGCCATCAAACTAAGGAGTAGGGCATTTACACTACTACTGAGCAGAGACAAGAGAGTCAGCAGGCCACAAAGACGAGGGTTCATGATGACCGTGTAACTCAAGGGATGGCAGATGGCCACGTAACGGTCATAGGCCATGGCTGCCAAGAGACAGTTTTCCAGGCCAGCAAAAAGCAAGACGAAGCAGGCCTGTGCCAAGCAGCCTGTATATGTGATGCTTTGGTCCTGTGTATGGATGTTCGCCAGCATCTTGGGGACCGTGCTTGAGCTGATGCTGATGTCAGCCAGGGACAGTTTGGACAGGAAGGAGTACATAGGGGTGTGGAGGTGAGGGTCTGCATTGATGGCCAAGATGATGAGCAGATTCCCCATCACGGTGACAAGATAGATGGACAGGAACACTCCATAGAGGATGGGCTGAAGCTCTCCATCTTCCGTGAGACCCAGGAGGCGGAATTCTGCTACACCTGTTCGGTTTATTGCTTCCATATTGTTTAGGAGACTGATTGGGGGTGGAGGAAACACAGGTGATGGGATGGAAAATGGATGAACAAAGGTCTCTCATGGTAGAAAAACATATACCTATTGTGCTTTTATTTCTACTATGGTATTGTCTTATTATATATTTGTACAAAGGGCTTCCAATTCAACATGTCTGCTTAAGAGTGCAACACATCTTGATTAGTGTCTATGCTTTTAAGTTAATTTTGCCCAATTTTCTAATCTTTTAAAATATTACAAGCTTACTATCTTTAAGTAGTTGTACAAAGGAGTTGCCATTTAACAATGCAATTTATAAATACAACGCATCTTGCTCAGTGTGAACCCTTTGAAAAACACTTTCACTCATCACTCCCAACCCAACCACCCCATCTCTCATTCTTCCTAATTTTGTAGGATATACATTGAATTATTTTGTTTTCTGCATCTTCATTTTCTTTTTTTCTTTTTGCCAATTTTATTGTTGTTGTTTGCCTGATATTTCTAGGCCCTTCCCTCTCTTCTCCCAGTTTTTCTGTATCTTTATTACTTTATATCTATCCCTTTCTATAGCTCAGTGATCAATGCCATGGTTTTCTCCCATATGCTTATAATATAATAAAAATAAATAATACAATAATATAAATATAACCTAAATAATACAATAAATATAAATAATATAAACAAATAATATAATAATATACAGAATATGTAATATAATAAATAAAATAATATAAATAATAGTAGCAGTAAAATAAATCTGACCTAGATTTAGCAACATAAACATAAAAAAACCTATGAAAGTAAAGTAAAAAAATGTGCTTACAATAAATGAACAGTAGTCTAGAACTAGTGGCTTACACCTGTAATCCTAGCTACTTAGGAGGCTGAGACCTGTAAGATTTCAAAACTATCCTAGACAGAAATGGAAACACAGTGAGTTTTTGTTGTTGTCATTGTTGCTGGCAGTGGTGAGAGTGGTGGTGTTTGTTTTTGGTTTGGGTTTTTTTCTGGGAGGTTGGGCAAAGAGGAGGTGTATTTATTTCCTAAATTGTCTTATGAACTATAACCCCTTATTAATCAATAAACTCAAAGAAAGTAGAAAAAAGAAATAAAATAATTAAATAAATAAAACAATGGAGTAAATCTGCATTATACAAAAATTTTAATTAGCTTAAAAGTAACAGAAATAATAAAATATTAATTTATAAAAATAAGCTAGAAATTATTGTCAAAACAATGAAGACCTTATATCCATGAGTAATCATTTAATGAAGAATGTTTTGATTGGTTTAAGTTAAAGGAAGAAGAACAGGAGAAGGGGAAGGGAAGAGGTGAGTCCGATCAAGTACATTGGATGCAGATAGGAGGTATCAAAATGAAGCCACCTTTACACCTAATCTATGCTAATAGAAATAGTGGAGATAATAAATATGAATATTAAAGATTTAACTTTAAGAAAAAATTACATAGGGTGCCACATTTGTGTTAGATAATGCTAAGAAAATGAAAAAAAATAGAAACTTCTCCATATCATCAGACATATAAGGATTTTATATTTCCCTTTCTCTAAAGAAAGGGAAACCCTCACTAGAGGTTTTATTCAGAATTTCAATGAAATTTTATGTCCTCAAGTAAGTTTACTAAATTATTTTATTCTCTTGGTTGTATTTTTTTTTGTTGGTCATGGGGCTTGAACTCTGGGCCTGGGCACTGTCCCTCAGCTCTTCAGCTCAAGGCGAGCGCTCTACCACTTGAGCTACAGCACCACTTTCGGTTTTCTGGTGGTTTTATTGGAGATAGGAGTCTGACGGTCTCTCCTGCCCGGGCTGGCTTTGAACCGCAATCCTCAGATCTTAGCCTCCTGAGTAGCTAGGATTACAGGTGTGAGCCACCAGCACCCAGAGACATCGTCTTGGTTGTATTTTTAAACTATTTACACTAGACCATATTTATTG
>NW_012288314.1:0-916 GCF_000151885.1 Dipodomys ordii
GGCCGGAGCTATGCAGGTCCCAATGTGCAGCAATTCAACTTAGTACTCCGGCCAAAACTCACGGGTGTACAAGAAACCACGGGGGATTACAAAGGAGATGTTCACAGGGAACAGCCAGAAGCTTGCCGGCAGCAAGATTCCGGAATTCTTCTACAAGCCTTGAAAGCAGGAAACGGTCCTATGTGAGATAACTCAGAACTCATTTGGAGTGTTCCTGGCAGAGGTCATTCGGTGAACATAACCATGGATTAATTAGACCCAGATGTACACAATGGATCAATTAGAGCCAGATGTAGGCAGTGGGGTAGAGTGCCAAACATTTGAGATATAGTTTTATAAACTCAAACAGAGCGCCATAACTAGAGGTTTAAAGCACCACTTCCTTCTGCATTATTTTCTATAGTTGGTTATGTCTTTCTTTTGTTTAGCTAATGGGACCCTTTGGTGCTAGCTTCTGTGTTCTTTGGGGTCTTTTTTGTCTCTGGCTGATCTTACTGGTTTCTTTTGGTATTGTGATGTCATAGTTTTACCCCTTCTGTATGTATACAGAGCCACGAAGTTCACCTACCAACTCTTGCTCCAAACCAGCATTCCTTTTAGCATTCACTTATTCTGTTTCCCTTCTTCAACTGTGAGAAAGCTGATTAACACATTTTTTTGAACCCTACAACTCTAGAAATTAAAATTATTTTTTTATTACTGAAAATGTTTGGTTGAATTCTAGGTGGAAAAGCACTTTCTGAACATACTACAAAAATACTGGAAATTTAGAAGTATAAGACCAGACTTTTTAACTTCTAGTCTTTTGGTCCCAAAGTTTGATAATTATAAAGTTTGGTGAAAGTATTTCATTGTACTAGCCCTTTGAGGGCTCTTTGAAGTTGAGCTCAGTCTGAAGCAATGTTTCTATTTATGA
>NW_012288315.1:0-2291 GCF_000151885.1 Dipodomys ordii
GAGGATTAAAACAGAAGTGGATTCAGTAGCATGAACCGCCCCAGTGTGCCAGAATTATTAGTTTAAGCGGCTATAGCATCAAGAATGTGAGGGTCTGGCGCGGGTTCGGAGCTGCACTCCACCAGACACATACATAGGGTGGCGGGAGGCTCCCGGGGCGCCGGGCCGCGCCCTGTCCGCGGCGGCAGCGGCCGAGGGTCGGGCCCGGGCCTTGCGGTGGGGGTCCGTTCCTCCCCACCCCGCCCCAACAGCCGCGTTCAGCGCGGACCGCCGTGGGGCCCAGCCTGCGGGCGCCCCACCCGCCTCCTCCTGACCCGGGCTCGGTGGACGAAGCCCCGCGTCCCGGAGGCTGGAAGTCGGCACGGCCTCCGGAGGGCGGCGCGCCGCGGGCCGTGCGGGGCTCGCCGGCCTCCGGAAGGGCCGATCCGTGCGGGCCCGCGGCGCTCCGGGATCCCGGTCCGGGGCGGGGGTGGCGAGTGAGGAGGCCGGTCCACAGGGTCCCTGGAGGCGCCCGCGGGACCCCGGACCGCCGGCAGCCTCCGGGGCGCGCTCGGGACGCCCGGAGCCCCGGCGCCGCCACGCGGTTCCCGCCCGGCTGGGGGCGGAGGCAGCCGGGGGCGAAGGCACGCTTCCGGTGCCGGGGGGAAGCCGAGGAGATCCCAGCGCCCCGGGGGCCCGGGACGGGCGCGGAGGTCCGGCGACACCCACCGGGGAGCCCCGATCCCGGCACCGGTGCTTCTCGCCGCCTTCGGCTCGGGCCTTCCGCCGCTGGGCGGTGGCTCGGCGTCTGCGCGGTCACCGGCGGGGTCCCGGCCGATCGGAGGAGCCGGGGGCAGACCGCAGCTAAGGCGCGGACGCGGCGCGGACGCGTGGCTCCCGGGCAGCGAGTGGTTCTGGCTGGCTGGGGAGGGGGGCCTTGAACTCAGGGCCTGGGCGCTGTCCCTGAGCTTTCTTTCATCAAGGCTAGCGCTTGAGCCACAGCTCCACGTCTGGCTTCTGGGTGGTTCACTGGAGATGAGAGTCCCACGGCCTTTCTGCCTGGGCTGGCTTTGAACCACGATCCTCACATCTCAGCCTCCTGAGTAGCTAGGTGTGAGCCACCGGCATCCAACTTCAAATATTCTTTTAAAACCCACTAAAAAGTCCTTAAAACTCTCATCTCCAATTACCTGCCTCTCCCCCTCCCCAAAAAAGCCAGAACTGGAGCTGTGGCTCAGGTGATAGACCGCTAGCAGAAAAGTTCAGGGAGTGTTCCAGGCCCTGAGTTCAAGCCCTAGGACTGGCACACGCGCACACACACACACACACACAATCAAATGTGTGTGCTTTACATCAGTGAAATAAGAATAAGATAGAATAAGAATTCTATCTCAGGAACTGGGGCTTAGAGCTATGCACGTTCTCAGAGGTTCTCTGAGCTGACTTACCGCATCCCACACCACAGCCGCCACTCCCAGGTGTCTCCAGTCCTGCCGGATCTGGATCGTGCGCTTTGCAAAGGAGAAAGTGGCAAGAGGCTTGTGGAATTTCTGGAGCCCCATTCCTGACTCCTGGTAAGGTACCAGGGCCATTGTGGTTGGAGGGGGAGGGGGGACAGGAGTCCAGTCCTCTGGCGAGACCTGTGCAAAAGAATCCTGTATGACACTCCAGCCAGGGATTGCATCCTAGGTTAAATAATTCCCCTTCAAATGATCTGGCAGGTTTGCAAGTTTGAAAGCATAAATGGGTTGAGGCCGGGGCTGGTGGATCACATCTCTAATCCCAGCTTCTTAGGAGGCTGAAATCTGAGGACGATAAAAGCCTCAGAGGATTTATCTCCAATTAACCAGCAGAAAGGTTCAAGTCCTAGATTCGGCAAGGAAGGGAAGGGGAGGGGACAGGAGGGGAGGCAGTCGGTCTTAAGTCCTTCAGCCCGGCTATCCACCCCCCACCCCCGCCCCAGTCTCCCAGAATTATGGATGTCTAGGGGCTAAAGCACTTAGAACGTAGCGGCTCCGGCGCGGGTTCGGAGCTGCACTCCCCCAGACACCTCCATGCGCGGGCGGGAGGCTCCCGGGCCGCCGGGCCGCGCCCTGGCCGCGGCGGCAGCGGCCGAGGGTCGGGCCCGGGCCTTGCGGTGGGGGTCCGTTCCTCCCCACCCCGCCCCAACAGCCGCGTTCAGCGCGGACCGCCGTGGGGCCCAGCCTGCGGGCGCCCCACCCGCCTCCTCCTGACCCGGGCTCGGTGGACGAAGCCCCGCGTCCCGGAGGCTGGAAGTCGGCACGGCCTCCGGAGGGCGGCGCGCCGCGGGC
>NW_012288316.1:0-1148 GCF_000151885.1 Dipodomys ordii
CATATCAGTCAGACTTTACGTAGCTAAAGCATAAGCCATAAATAATCATGTATGGGAGTGTCAGTCATGAGACTTGATCTCTGAGGCCTAGGCGCTGTCTCTCAGCTCTTCAGCTCAAGGGCTAGCACTATATCACTTATGCTACAGCTCTACTTCCGGTTTTCTGATAGTTTATTGGAGATAGGAGTCTCACGGTCTCTCCTGCCCCGGCTGGCTTTGAACCACGATCCTCAGATCTCAGCGTCTTGAGTAGCTAGGATTACAGGCGTGAGCCACCAGCGCCCGGCTCATAAATAATATTTTAAGTATGTTTACCATACATTCTTGGATGACATTATGAAAAAAAATGTATGCTAGGTTTGAGTACAAATACCCTCAGATTTACTAACCAAGTTTTCTCTTAGAGAAAAATTGCTTAGCTGAAGTTAGGAAAAAAGTAACATCCAATTGTAGGTGTTTGGCCATGTATTCATTAACTTCCTAAATATGAATTAGAGAAGAAGCACTTACCAAGGACCGCCTGTTCAGTGGAGTCTGGGAAAACTCCACACACCGGCTCAGCATGGCTTCAAGCAAGGCCTGCAGTGTCCTATACTGCACAGGTGGTGTATTCTGATGGTCCTTCCTGCATTGAGAGACAAGAGTGGACTCAGAGAGAGGTAGACCCAAGATCTTCCCAGGCTTTCAGACAAGAGGAAAGGGTGCTAACTTATAAGATTTGGACTGGGGCTGGGAAGGTGGCTCAGTGGTAGAGCGCTTGCCTTGCATGCTCAAGGCCCTGGGTTCGATTCCTCAGCACCACATAAGCAAAAAGAAAAAAGCCAGAAGTGGCGCTGTGGCTCAAGTGGTAGAGCACTAGCCTTGAGTTGAAGAGCTGAGGGACAGCGCCCAGGCCCAGAGTTCAGGACCCATGACCGGACCCAAAAAAAAAAAAGAAAAAAAAGATTTGGACTGACCTGATTCGGTTAAAAAGTCCTAGTTGCAACCTTTATATAGCTTCATGACTGTGTTTATTTCAACCATCTGTACTCATCCATTCCTCATCTATGAAAGGAGCATTAATACCACTCTCCTCATGATTCTGAGGATCAAATTATTTAATATGTGCCAAGTACTTAGCACAGTATTTATTTATTTATTTATTTTTG
>NW_012288317.1:0-756 GCF_000151885.1 Dipodomys ordii
GAGGGAGGGAGGGAGGGAGGCGACGCGAGGGGGGCGCGCGGGCCCCACAAAACGCTCCCCGGACGGGGGTGGGCGGGCCCGGGCCCCAATGACGTCAACCCACAAGGCAGCGCGCTGTTGTGTCGTTTACCGCACGTTACTCAGGCAACAGGGGCCGCGCAGGCGTGGAGGGTCCGGCCCCGCCTCTATATGCAAATATAGACGTCACCCGGACCCAATGGGGAGCGGGGCCGGTGAGCTCATCGCGTCGGGCCGAGGCTATAAAGGGGCGGCGGCGCGGCGCGGCGCAGGAGCCGCCGCCAGCGGAAGGCCGGGCGCAGCGGCCGCGGCCGGGGCGCGCGCAAGGCCGAGCGATCTGGGGGGGGCGCGGGCCCCCCGGGCGGCGGCGGCGGCGGCGGCGGCGGCGGCGGCGGCGGCGGTGGCGGCGGCCGCCACTCCCCCCCCAGGCCGGCGCGGCGGGGGAGGCGGAGAATGGAAACACCCTTCTACGGCGATGAGGCGTTGAGCGGCCTGTGCGGCGGCAGCATCGGTGCCAGCGGCAGCGGCGGCAGCGGAGGAGGGTTCGCGTCCGCGGGCCGTCTGTTCCCCGCGGCGGCCCCGACGGCGGTCCCGACGGCGGCCGGCGCCAATTGACCAATGATGCTCTGATGTGGAGCCTGAGCTTTCAGGTGACTGTAGCGCTGAATCTTTGAGACTAAGCAGCGTCTGCGTCTGTGCGTCCGTTTGTCTCTCCCAGCGCCGCCTCCCTTTAAAAAG
>NW_012288318.1:0-2020 GCF_000151885.1 Dipodomys ordii
CCACGGTCAGAAGGCCGGGTCGGGGGGCAGCAGATCCAGCACGCAGGCCCTAGGGCGAGACAGGGTGGGGAGTTGGCGAAACTGAGCCCCCGCCTGGCCCCGACTCGACTCCTCCCCCCAGCTCATCCCGGGCCCCGCCCCCGACTCCTCTCAGCCCGCCCCAGCTCCTCCCGGGCACCGCCCCTCCCGGCCCCGCCTCCGCCACGCACCGCCCCGCCCCGCCCCGCCCCGCCCCCCGGCCGCTCACCTCCACCTTGTTCAGCGCGCACTCGCGCTCCCCGTGCTGGCACTCGAACTCCCACGAGCCGCTCACGTTGCGCTCCTGGGGACCCGCGCCGAGTGAGAGCAGCCCGCGTCGCCGGACCCAGCGCCCCCGCTGTCCCCCACGCTCCCGGCCCCCCGCTGCCCCCCCACCCCCGGCCTCCCGCACGCACCCGCGCGTTCCCGTAGGGCACCAGCGTGACGTTGAGGATCTCCAGCACCATCAGCCAGGTCGGGAAGAGGCCGCGCACCAGGAACTCGCGGCAGCCCCCGCACAGCGACTCGTAGTAGAGGCTCACGTTCACCGCGCCGGCCGAGCGCGCGCGCGGGGCGCCGCGCAGGCAGAAGCCCTGGGGCTGCAGAGAGGGTGACGGGGCGCGGCCCGCGGGACCCCCGCGCCCGCAACCGCGGCGACTCGGGAGGCTGAGCGCGGCGGGAAAGCCCCGAAGGCAGAGAAGGCGGCGGCCGCGGCCCTGGCTCAGGCGGCCGAGCGCCGGCGCGGAGGAGCCGGGCGGCGCCCGCGCCCCGGGCTCCCTTGGGGGAACTGGGAACCCCCAGCGCCCGGGCCTGGGATCAAGGCCCAGTCGCGCGGAACCGCAGACTTCCCGCGAACCCCGTCCCGCCCCGGGGGACCGCAGACTTCCCGCGAACCACGGCCGGCCCCGGGGAACCGCAGACTTCCCGCCAGCGAGGCCCGCCACGCCGCCAGCCCCGCCACCCCGCCACCCCGAGGCGGCCCGGCCCCCGCAGGTGCGCGTCGGCGCGGCCCGGCCCCGCCTTCGGCCCGCGCGGGGCGTCGCCGGAGCCGCTGCTCCTTATCGCGACGCCCGCACCGTGTTTACCCTTCCTCCCGCGGGCAGCGCCCGGCCGCGCTCACTTCCGCCCGAGCCCCCAAGGCTGCGGCGGGCCCGCCCGAAATGCGGCCGGCCGGCGGGCCGGGCGCCCCTCACCCATGGGGACCCCGCGGACGTCCGGCCCGGGACGCCGGCGCGGGCAGCGAGGCCCGGGGTCAGCCCGGCTGAGACGCGGGCGCTGGTCTGGGGCCGCGGGAGTCGGGGGCAGCGAGCGCCGGGGCCGCCGTCCGCCCGGGGCGCCGACCCCTCTGTCCGCCTGGGCACCGACGCCCCTACCTGGCAGGCGTCCGTCCCCTCGGAAATGGCTTCCACGAAGGCGGCCCGCGCCGCGGCGAGGACCGCGAGCAGGAGCAGAAGCTGCGGGAGCCGCGGGGTGAGGGACCAGGCCATGGCGGCAGGCCGGCAGGGGCGCGGAGGCCGAGCCGGGGAGGCAGGGGCGCGGAGGCTGGGCCCGCCGCCCGGGAGGCGCCTTTAACCCGCGCTGGGTCCACCCAGTCGCGTCACCGCGAGACCACGCCCACCTCACAGCCACGCCCCTGAGGAGCTGCAGGACGGGATTGGATCTCCGCCGCCAGCCCCGCCCGCGTGGCCCCGCCCCCGCGTGGCCCCGCCCCTCCAGAGGCCTTCAGCGCTTGGACCCCGGTGCGGCGCGGGCCGCCTTCAGAGGCGGGGACGGCGGGGCTGGGGCGGCACCTGCGTAACCCGGATCTCCGTCCCCGCTGTAGTCTGCCCCGCAGGAGCCTGCACGTCGGGGGTCCTCGTTCCCCAGTTCTTGGGTTGGGGACCAGCTGGCGCCATCCTCCGCGGGGGGGTGGGGGACGGCCCCAGGGCTGCTGCCGGCCTCCTGCGCGCCCGCTTCCCAGTCACGGGGACGCGGCGGGGTCCCCGCAGCAGAGCCCCGGAGG
>NW_012288319.1:0-831 GCF_000151885.1 Dipodomys ordii
TGTATATAAGTTAAGCTAGACCTGAGGGGCATTCTCACTGGGCTCCATACTGCTGTACGGGGTATCCAAGCATTCGGATGGCAAGTATCAGGATCATGCAGTCTCTAAGACAGGAAAACAACTGCACTCTGACAACTAAGTTGTGGGCAAACATATGAACCCTAAGATATGTATTCAAATGTTTTTTTTTCTTTCATGCGATTGTTTCTAACACATTTATAAGATCATTTCTTTGTTGCTTTGTATGTCCCTCCCCCACTGTATAACCCCTGCTTTCACTGTATTTGATGTTGGTATAATTTGTGTAGAGGAAAGGGAAAAACAAATCGTTTAAATAGGGATACAGGTGAACCCATTGCAACAATGAGATGTACAAGTCGTTATGTGGAAAACGAACTTTACAACTTTCATGGGGGAGGGGGGAGGTGAGGATTGGGTGGAGGCAGGGAGGATGGGAAGGGATGGGAACGCCACCCATAGGCCCCCCCTCCTGTGATTGTTATGACTTGTATTCCTTGCTGGGCATTGGTTGGTGGATAGCCACAGAAATACGACATAAATAACATTCTGAATATTCAATCACTGACGACGACAAACAACAAGGAATGATTGAGTTCAGAATGACCGGGTTCCTTCAGTAAGAATTTTTATACCACCTCCATCCCCACTCCGCCAACCAGTCCACTGAGCTGAGGATGGAGAGTTACCGTCGCACCTCTTTGGGCCGCCACGTATCTGTATAAAAAGATGAGCTGGCATGGACCGTACCTGGCACACTGGAATATTATTACTGTATCTCCCCCGAAGGATTCTTTCCCCATGCCCCCGCCA
>NW_012288320.1:0-2223 GCF_000151885.1 Dipodomys ordii
CAAAAAAAAACAAAAACACAATTAAACGAAAATAAAACTGATTATAATGGTAGTTTGCAACCATTTATTCATGCACATTTCACAGCCACAAAGTTGATATTTAAAAGCGTTTTAAATGAAATTTAATATGCATAAATTCACAAAACTACATAGTCACAGGAATAAAATAAAAAGTAACCAGTAGCAGCTCACAATTGAAACTTTCCCAGTATCTCAGAAGCCTGTCTCTGGCAAATGGTGTTTTCTTTTTGAGTTAAAAAAAAAACAACCTAGATTAGAGTCTTCACACTTATTACTCTTGAGTGTTTTTGTTTTTGCAAGGTATGTTATAACCTTCTTTTGGGGTTCCAGAGCCCCAAATCCCTGAGATTAAAATTCAAGGCGGGAGCTGGGAATGTGGCTTAGTGGTAGAGTGCTTGCCTAGCACGCAAGAAGTCTCGATTCCTCAGTACCACATAAGCAGAAAAAGCTGGAAGTGGCACTGTGGCTCAAGTGGTGAAGTGCTAGCCTTGAGCAAAAGAAACTCAAGGACAGTGCCCAGAGTTCAAGTTCCAGGACTGGCAAAACGAAACAACTTTAGCCGCGATCTGGAGGCTCACACCTGTGATCCAATTAATCACTCCTCCAAAAGCCGGAAGTGGAGCTCTAGCCTTGAGCAAAAGGAGCTCAGGGGTAGTGTGCAGACCGAGTTCAAGCCCCACGACCGACAAAAATAAAACCTTAAAAGTGGTTGAATTTCATCTATAAATGTCTATATTAGTACCTGAAGAGAGCTGGCCTGCAAATAATGTATAAGACACTCGCCAGTTGTCACTTCCTGCCTTCCACTGATTCCAAAAAGCCACCATCCCGCTCCTCTTTTTCCTCCTTGCCCCGCCTGCTGCCGTAAGTGATCTGCCCTCACTGTCGTGAAACGCTTCTCCCCGCCCTCACTGTCGTGAAACGCCTCTCCCCGCCCTCCGGGTGGCAAAAACGCAGTCACGCTTGACGGCACGAGGTGGCTCAGCCGCAAGATGGCGGCGCTGGCGGAGGAGCAGACGGAGGTGGCGGTCAAGCTAGAACCCGAGGGTCCGCCGACGCTGCTGCCTCCTCAGGCGGGCGATGGCGCGGGCGAGGGCGGCAGCGGCGCTCCCAACAACGGCCCCAACGGCGGCGGCGGGCATGTAGCGGCGGCGGCAGCGGCGGCCGGCGGGGATGGCGGGACCCCCAAGCCCGTGGTGGCCGTGTCCGCCGCCACTCCAGCGGGGGCGGCCCCGGTGCCCGGCGCCGCGGCGGAGTCGGGCTCTCCTCACGACCGGCAGACGCTGCTGGCGGTGCTGCAGTTCCTCCGGCAGAGCAACCTCCGGGAGGCCGAGGAGGCGCTGCGGCGGGAGGCCCGGCTGCTGGAGGAGGCAGCGGCGGGCTCCGGAGCCCCGGGAGAGGTGGACGGGGCCGGCGCCGAGGCGGCAAGCTCGCTCCTCAGCCGGGTCACGGCCTCGGCCCCCGGCTCCGCGGGCCCCGATCCTCCGGGCACCGGCGCTTCGGGAGTCACGGTCGTCTCGGGTTCAGCCTCAGGTCCCGCCGCGTCGGGGAAAGGTGAGCCCGGGCGGGCGCGGAGGGGAGCCGGCTGGGAAGCAGGGGCTGGCGGGCCTGCACCTCTGCGGGCTTGTTTTGAATTTCCTGGGCCCGCCTCTGGGGCCGTGCGCACGCCCGCCCCTTTCTCGGCTGCGCCGGCTGCGCAGTCAAACCCTCTTCTGAGCTGTCAGTTCCCGGGAGAGGCTGAGCCCGGGCTGCCGGGAGTGGGCAATGTGTAGGGAAAAGGGGCGCCCGGAGACGGGCACCTCGGGCTTCAGCACCCTCTTTCTTCCCCTCTTACTTGAGCTTTTCAGCCCGGGGCAGACGCACATGTGTTTGTGCAGTTCGTACTGTGTGTGTACCTCGGGTTTGACTTTCCACAGGGAGGTATATTACCTCTGTAATATAGAGCGGGGCAGGCAGATTTGTTGGAAAAGAACTTGCTTGAGACCACAGCCAGGAGCACCGTGTAGCGTGCATTTCTCGAAATAGGAGCAAAGTTTCACCATGTGTTTTCTGAGGATGCGCATTCCTGGGCACCAATTCAGACTTTGACTCTCAAGAGGTAGATGCTAGGGCTGGTAAGGTGGCTCAGTGGTAGAGCGCTTGCCTTGCATGCCTGAGGCCCTGTATATCTATACTGCATAACCCCATAAGCTTACAGAAAAA
>NW_012288321.1:0-790 GCF_000151885.1 Dipodomys ordii
GATAAATATAGAAGTCTAAAGTGTTTGATATATTTTGTGATTTTGGTATTAGTATAAATAATAAGGGGCGAGACAAGGGAGTAAAGAGATCAATGGCATATATGATCAAGTTAAATTGTTTAAAAAGAAAATATATTAGACCACCCAGGGAGGTATAAAATCATCCTCCCCGCACACCCTTTCCTCCCGCTCCCCCTGCCCTGCCCCCCTCCCCTCCTCCCTTTCCTTCTCGCCCCGCCACTCCCCGCCCATCGCCTCGCGAGGCCCCGCCCCCAGCGCGTCACGTGCGCGCCACGCACCCTCCCCGGAGCCGGCGGCGGGCGCGCGGGCGGGGCGGTCTCGAGGGAGGTGGCTCAGGACGCGCTCAGGGCCGCGGAAGGGAGGGGGCGGGGCTTAGGGGGCGGGTCCTGTAGCGCGGGGCGGGGCCTGTTGCTAAGGCTGGCGCACGAAACGGTGCGAAGGGGCGGGTCCTGCTGGCTGCGGCTTTGGGCTGCTTGTTTACTCCTGGCGGGGGAGCTTTAACCCGGGGGCCGGGAGAGCGAGCGCGAAAACGTGGGCCGGAGCCGCCGCCGCGGGAGCGGGGCTCGGGCTGGGAGGCGCCGGCGGTCCAGCGAGGGTCTGGGTCTGGCCGAGGACGCCCGGCACAGTTCTTCGGGGTAATCAGCGAGTGCGCCCGGAGCGGGCAGCGGGGCCGCCGCGCTCCGGCCCGCCCCTCCCCCGCCGGCCGCCCCTGCGGGCTGCACTTGGAGCGGGGTGTGTGCACGACTTCCCGTTGGCCCCCGCACGGTGC
>NW_012288322.1:0-1608 GCF_000151885.1 Dipodomys ordii
CCTTCCTTCCCAATTTGAATTCCTTGTGTTATTGGACTAAGGCTTTCCGATAGTATATTGAGTAGTAATGGGAAGAATGGACTCCCTTGTCTTGTTCTGATTTTAGAGGAAATGGTTTGTTCCTCACCATTTAGTATGATGTTAGTTGTAAGCTGTAAAATCAGTTGTTCCTGATTTTAGAGGAAATGGTCGTTTTTCACCACTTAGTATGAAGTTAGATGTAAGTTGTAAGTCAACATGTCATATGTTCGTTTACTATTTGAGGAATGATCCTTCTATTCCTAGGTTTCCAACACATCTAAGATATAAAGTATGTTGGCAAGTGTCAAAGCATTTCTGGCGATCCTGAGTAACAATCATATGAAGCGTGTACTAGGGTCCCCGCATGTGGCCTAGTAGGGAAATCGTTTCATGCATACCGAAGCACCCTCCCCGCAGCTAAGAGGAAAGCAGGGATCGGACCGCAGCGAATTGGAGGCCCCCTGAAGTGAGGCCGGCGCCGGCCCGGGGGACCCCGCCGCACCCCCGCCCCGGGGGACCAGGGGACGGGGACCCCGCCGCACCCCCGCCCCGGGGGACCGGGGGTCGGAGACCCCGCCGCACCCCCCCCACGGGGAGCCGGGGGACGGAGACCCCGCTGCACACTCCGGGGGACCAGGGGACGGGGACCTCGCCGCACCCTTCCGCGGGGCCATGGGATGGGGACCCGCCGCACCCCTCCGCGGAGCCGGGGGATGGGGACCTCGTCGCACCATCCCCCCCAGGGGACCAGGGCACAAGAACCCCTCCGCACCCCTCCGCGGCCCAGGCCGGGGACCCGCCGCACACCTCCGCGGGGCTGGGGCCCGGCCCGCACTAGAATGACCGCCTCTGCACCCCTACCCGCCCCCCGCCCGGAGGGGGAGGCGGTGCCTCAGCCACCTCGTCTCCCCGCGCCGTCGGCAGGGGATGGGGGGAACGCGGACGTGGCGCTTAAGGCGCGTGTCAACGTGCCCCGGCCGCGCGTGTCCGCGTGCCCTGGGCCGTCCGCGTGTCCGGCCGTGGACAGGGCTGCCAGTCAGACCGCCTCGCGGCCAGAGCCGAAGGGGGCGACCTCGGTCGGGGCGGGCGGCGGTGGGGCCACCCGCTCCCCCCCCCCCGCCCGGGTTTGGCGGCCCGGCGGTCCACACGCGCGCGCGCCATTCCGACACCTCGGTGAGCCGGGAACCCAGCCGACTGCCGACCGAGCTGATTCTGCCCGGGACTTTAGATGGTGCGAGGCCGTGCCCGGCCTGGGCTTGGGGGTGGAGGGGACGGGAGGGGGACGGCCTGCAGTCGGTGTGATGGACGGCTGGGGGGACGGCCTGCAGTCGGTGTGATGGACGGCTGGGGGGACGGCCTGCAGTCGGTGTGATGGACGGCTGGGGGGACGGCCTGCAGTCGGTGTGATGGACGGCTGGGGGGGGTCGGCCTGCAGTCGGTGTGATGGACGGCTGGGGGGTCGGCCTGCAGTCGGTGTGATGGACGGCTGGGGGGACGGCCTGCAGTCGGTGTGATGGACGGCTGGGGGGACGGCCTGCAGTACCCTTGTGGTGGACGGCTGGGGGGGGTCGGCCTGCAGTCGGTGTG
>NW_012288323.1:0-2372 GCF_000151885.1 Dipodomys ordii
CGCGGGCGCTCTGCAGGTGCACGGGCCCCAGGCTGCTGAGCGCGGGCCAGAGCATCAGGATAGAGGCTGCGGGGCAGAGCATCAGAGAAGAGGCTGCGGAGCAGACCCGGGCCTGCACAGGGAGTAGCCACGGATTACCGGGCTTCCTTCAGGCGGTAGCATGACTCAAAGACCCTTCTCCCAAGCCATCCTCAGGAAGGAAGGTGGTTCACGTGTTACAATTACATTCTCTGAAGGTGCCAGTCACACCCTAACCAAAACGAAATGCATGAATAACGCATGCTGTTGTTAACAGCTGTTGCAAAATGCCCCTAAAAAGGCCTCGAAAGACAACTGTGGCGGGGTGGGCATGAGGCCCTGGGTTTCGAACCACAATTAAAGGAGGCCCCAACCCTTCTATGCCTTAACTAGAACTTTTGCCAAGGGCTTTCCAAGCTCCAGCCTGGGACATGAGCACACAGACAGCTAGCTGGGCACATAGAAAGTGTGCCTGACACAAGATCTCTGCATATCAATCGATGTCAATGCCTAAATTAAGCCCCTATAACCAATGTTCTTGTTTCAAAACAAATTATGCACTCGTCTCTTTTTTGCTTGTAAAGGCATCTTCTGGTAACTAGTTGGATGCTGGTGGCTCACACCAGGTACTCAGGAAGCTGAGATCTAGAGGATGGAGGTTTGAAGCCAGCCTTTGAAGAAAAGTTGGTGAAACTCTATCTCCAAAATAGTCAGCAAAAGTGGTTTGGAGGCATGGCTCAAGTGGTAGAGAACCAGCTAAGCAAGCATGAGGCTCTGAGTTAAGTCCCAGGTACCAGAAAGAAAAGAAACAAAAAGGCGCCTCTTGCTTTAAACTCTTTAGGTATGCCTGGTCTCCACAGCATGCATAGCTGGGAATGGAATCCTCTACCTCCCCCCCAAAGCTCAGTATTCCTTAGAATCTCTCTGTGTTATTTGGTTGATCATACACATTTCCACATGTACACACATGACTAAAACAAAATAGTAAGTACTGGAGCTAAACATAATCCCAGCACTTGGGAGGCAGAGGAAGGAGGATTTAAAGTTGGAGGCCAGCTTGGCCTACATATGGGACAGTTTTAAAAAAGAAAATCTTCTTACCAAGAAAAATGTGCTAGAGTATGTTCTACTTTGTGATATTTCATTTGTTCTAAAAGATCAATTTCATTACCCACTAATGGATTGAGATACATTTTGAAAATACCATAATTAAATAAGTCCTATGAAGGAATAGTGGTGGAATTAGTTTAGAAAATACTGCATTTTCTTCCTTCCTTCCTCCTTCCCTCACTCCCTTCCTTCCTCTTTCTTTCTTTTTTTCTTTCCTTCCTTCCCTTCCCTCCCTCCCTCCTTTCCTTCTTTCCTTCCTTCCTTCCTTCGTTCCTTCCTTCCTTCCTTCCTTCCTTCCTTTTTTCTTTGTACTAGTCCTGGAGCTTAAACTCAGGGCCTAGGAGCTGTCCCTGAGGTTTTGTTTGTTGGTTTGCTCAAGGCTAGCAGTCCACCACTTGAGCCACTGGTCCATTTCTGGCTAGTTTATTGGAGATAAGAGTTTCATGGACTTTCCTGTTTAGACTGGCTTTGAACCACAGTCCTCAGATCTCAGCCTGCTGTGTAGCTAGGATTACAGGCGTGAGCCACTGGCACCAGGCTGCACTCTGTCTTCTCTCAGTCTTTCTTCTTCTCTTCCTCAGGACCCCAAGGCTCAATGGATTCTCTGAGAAATGCCAGACATAAAGCTTATTTAGCTGGGCACTGATGTCCATCTATAATCTATAATCCATCTATAATCCAGCTGCTCAGGAGGTTGACAGCTGAGGATTGTGGTTTGAAGCCAGTTTGGGCAGGAAAGTCTGTGAGACTCTTGTCTCCAATTAATGACCAAAAAGCCAAAACTGGAGCTGTGGCTCAAGTAGTAGAACACAAGCCTTTGAGGACAAAATCTCAGACCCTGAGTTCAAGCCCCAAGACTGGCACACACATACACTAAAAGCCTAGTTAACACATTAACTCAAGGTAACTGGCTAAGTATCTCAATAAAGAACCTGATGCAGGAATTCTTTTTGTCAAAGGACCTAGAATAGCCTAATTGGAAAAAAAAAAAGATTGAAATCTGAGAATACATACTTCCTGACTGCAAAACTTCCTGTAAAGCTAAGAAATGGAAGCAGTGCTTCTGTTAGTACAAAGGACAGGCAGAGTGCTGTTGAACAAATAGAAACCCAGACACGGACCAAAATATGTATAAACAATTGATCTTAGATGAAGATGCAAAAGCAAGTCAAAAGAGAAAGTCTCTGACAAGCAGAGTGTAACATTTTCATATCCACATGCAAAAAAGCAGGGAAGAGAAGGAA
>NW_012288324.1:0-1004 GCF_000151885.1 Dipodomys ordii
ACAAAAGCGAAGTTGCTCGGGGGGGAGGTGGAGGGGGCTCCCGCCCCGCCGAGAGGCCTCCTGCCCGCGCCCCTCATCCCACCCCTCGGTGGCCGACCGTCTCCCCCCACCCGACCTCCACCCGCCATCACGGCCCGCGGGCCTGGCGCGGACCCCTCGGGGTCCCGGGGCGCGCGGGCGGGAGGCGCCGGGCGGGAGGCGGCGGCGCCGCGGGTTTGCTGCGGTGTTGCTCCCTCATTGGCCGGGGACGGCGGAGGGAGAAGGGAGGGACAGGAAGCCGGCGGAGCCTCCGACCCGCGGACCGCTCGAGATGCACCTCTGAGAGTGAGCCCGGGAATGGACGACGGCGCCGGGGGGCCGGGAGCCGGGGTGGAGGCGGGGGCCGGGGTGGAGGCGGGGTGCCGGGGTGCCGGGGCCGGGGTGCAGGCGGGGGCCGGGGTGCAGGCGGGGACGGAGCCCGGGGCGCCGGGCCGGGGAGGGGGGAGCGGAGGGCGGCCACGGGGTGGGGTGCGGACGCCGTCCCCGCCCGCCCGCCCGCCCGACGGCCGCACTCACAGCATGATCCGGGAGACGTGCAGCCGCACCGGGACGCTCCGGTCTTTGAAGGCGGTGGTGATGAAGCAGCCGAAGGTGAGCGCCGCCATCACGCTCAGCGAGAAGGCGAACAGTGAGTTCACCCCGCGACTTCTACCGTGTTCATCGCGAACGTCTCTTCACAAGCTGGCCACTCTCTCACGCTGTTCATACGTCTTTAACACAGGGAACCCGGGGTTCTCTCTGTTCTCTCCGTGAACCCTGGCTTCCTGAAAATTCGCGCCTGTCTGCGTTGCTGCATGTTCTGGTTGATTGTTCGCGGCCGCCGCTACCGCCTCGACCCCGCCTCATATCCTGTTCTTCTGACGCGCGCGTGCTCTCACGTACTCGCTCTCATTCCAGCTAGGAATACCATTAGGAGCTAATGGAGGGCCTTTGCCTGATCCCGCCATCCTTCTTCTTCCTTGCTT
>NW_012288325.1:0-2393 GCF_000151885.1 Dipodomys ordii
AACACAGCGGGGGACAAAGCAGAAAACAGCGGGGGACCCTGCGAGGACACAGTGGGACACAGCAGGGGACACAGCGAGGACACAGCGGGGGACACAGCAGGGGACACAGCGGGACACAGTGGGGAACACAGCGAAGACACAGAGGGACCCAGCGGGACACAGCGTTGATACAGCGGGGACACAGCATTACACAGTGTGGTACACAGCTGTGGACACAACGGGACACAGTGGGGGCACAGCGTTACACAACGGGACACAGTGGGACACAGCGGGGACAAAGCGTGAGACACAGAGGGCGACAGAGCGGGAGACAGCGGGGGACACAGCGTGAACACAGTGGGACACAGTGGTGACACAGCGGGGACTCAGCGGGCGACCGAGCATGAGACAGCGGGGGACACAGGGAGGACACAGCGGGACACAGCGGAGGACACAGCGAGGCCATATTGGGACACAGCGGGGACACAGCGGGACTCAGCGGGGGACACAGCAGTACACAGCGGGACACAGCGGGTCACAGCATGGACGCAGGGGGGGACACAGCTGGACACAGCGGGGGACACAGCGAGGACACACAGGGACACAGCGGGGACACAAAGGGACTCAGCGGGGGACCCAGCAGTACACAGCGGGACACAGCGGGACACAGCAGGGGACACAGAGGGGTACACAGTGGGACAAAGCGGGGAACACAGCGAGACACAGCGGGACACAGCTTGGACACAGCGGGGACACAGCGGGACACAGCGGGACACAGTGAGGGACAGAGCGGGACACAGCCGGGGACACAGCGAGGACACAGCAGAACACAGCGTGGGACACAGTGAGGACACATCGGGATACAGTGCGACACAGCGGAGGACAAAACGGGAGACATCGGGGGACACAGCGGGACACAGCTGGGGACACAGCGGACACAGCGGGACACAGTGGTGGACACAGCGGGACACAGCGGGGACACAGCTGGACACAGCGGGGACACAGTCGGACACAGCGGGACACAACGGGAGACACAGTGAGGACACAACGGGACAGAGCGGGGTACACAGCGGGACACAGCAGGACACAGCGGGGGACACAGCGGGACAAAGCGGGGACTCAGCGAGAACACAGCGGGGGACACAGAGGGGGCCAAAGTGGGACACAGTGGGGACAGAGCGGGACACAGCGTGACACAGCGGGACACAGCGAGGGACAGAGCGGGACACAGCGAGGACACATCGGGACAAAGTGCGACACAGCGGAGGACAAAGCGGGAGACAGCAGGGGACACAGCGAGGACAGAGCAGGACATAGCAGGGACACAGATGGGACTCAGCAGGGGACACAGTGGGGGACAAAGCGGGACACCACGGGACATAGTGGGACACAGCGGGGACACTGCAGGGACACAGCGGGACAAAGCGGGGGACACAGCAGGACACAGCGGGTCACAGCAGGGGACACAGCAGGACACAGCGGGGGACACAGCGGGACAGAGCAGGACACAGCATGGGTCACAGCGGGACACAGCGGGGGACACAGCCGGACACAGCGGGGACACAGCATTGGTCACAGCGGGACACAGCGGGGACACAGCGGGACACAGCGGGGACAAAGCGGAACACAGCGGGACAGAGCGGTCACAGCGGGGGACAGAGCGAGGACACTGCGGGACACAGCGGGACACAGCGGGACACAGCGGGACACAGCTGGACACAGCTGGACACTGCGGGGACACAGCAGGGACATAGCGGGGGACAAAGCGGAACACAGCAGGACACAGTGGGGGACACAGCGGGACAGAGCGGGGGACACAGCGGGGGACACAGCGAGGACACAGCGGGACACAGCGTCGGTACAGCGGGGACCCAGCAGGACACAGAGAGGTACACAGCTGGGGACACAACGGGACACAGGGGGGACACAGCGGGACACAGCGGGACACAGCGGGGACAAAGCGTGAGACAGATACAGCGGGGGACAGAGCGGGAGACAGCGGGGGACACAGCGGGACATAGCGGGGACACTGCGGGGACACAGCGGGTACTCAGCGGGGGACACAGCATAGGACTGAGCGGTGGACTCAGCGGGTGACACAGCGGGACACAGCTGGGAGCACAGCGAGGACACAGCGGGACCCATCGGGACACAGCGTCTAAATAGCGACTATACAGGGTGTACACAACGTGGTACTCAGCTGGGACTCATACGGGATACTGTGTGGGGACACAGCAGGGAAATAGCGGGGACTAAGTGGGGACACATGGGGGACAGAATCTGGGGGATATATCGTGACTCTCAGGGACACAGCGGGGGACAAATGCGGGGACTCATCCGTGGACACTGCGGGGATCCTGCGGGTACCTCTGCGGGTCCACAGCGGTGTGACACAGCCAAGGGACTCCATCGTT
>NW_012288326.1:0-1689 GCF_000151885.1 Dipodomys ordii
TGCGGGACACAGCGGGGGACACAGCGGACACAGCGGGACACAGTGGTGGACACAGTGGGACAGAGCAGGAACACAGCTGGACACAGCGGGGACACAGTCGGACACAGCGGGACACAACGGGGGACACAGTGAGGACACAGCGGGACAGAGCAGTGTACACAGCGGGACACAGCAGGACAAAGCGGGGACTCAGCGAGAACACAGCGGAGGACACAGAGGGGGCCAAAGTGGGACACAGTCGGGACAGAGCGGGACACAGCGTGACACAGCGGGACACAGCGAGGGACAGAGCGGGACACAGCTGGGGACACAGCGAGGACACAGCAGGACACAGCGGGGGACACAGTGAGGACACATTGGGATACAGTGCGACACAGCGGAGGACAAAACGGGAGACATCGGGGGACACAGCGGGACACAGCTGGGGACACAGCAGACACAGCGGGACACAGTGGTGGACACAGCGGGACACAGCGGGGACACAGCTGGACACAGCGGGGACACAGTCAGACACAGCGGGACACAACGGGGGACACAGTGAGGACACAGCGGGACAGAGCGGGGTACACAGTGGGACACAGCGGGGGACACAGCGGGACAAAGCGGGGACTCAGCGAGAACACAGCGGGGGACACAGAGGGGGCCAAAGTGGGACACAGTGGGGACAGAGCGGGACACAGCGTGACACAGCGGGACACAGCGAGGGACAGAGCGGGACACAGCGAGGACACATCGGGACAAAGTGCGACACAGCGGAGGACAAAGCGGGAGACAGCAGGGGACACAGCAAGGACAGAGCAGGACATAGCGGGGAAACAGATGGGACTCAGCAGGGGACACAGTGGGGGACAAAGCGGGACACCACGGGACATAGTGGGACACAGCGGGGACACTGCAGGGACACAGCGGGACAAAGCAGGGGACACAGCAGGACACAGCGGGACACAGCAGGGGACACAGCAGTACACAGCGGGGGAAAGCGGGGGACACAGCGGGACACAGCGGGAGACAAGGCGGGGACAGCAGGGGACAGAGAGGGGATACAGCGGGACACAGCGGGGACACAGCTGGACACAGAGGGGTACACAGCGGGACACAGCGGGCACAGAGCGGGGACACAGCAGGACACAGCGGGACACAGCGGGGACAGAGCGGGACAGACTGTGACACAGCGAGGACACATGGGGACACAGCGGGGACACAGTGGAAGTTAGCGCGGGACACAGCAGTACACAGCGGGACACAGCGGGACACAACGGGGACACAGGAGGGACACAGCAGGGGACAAAGCAGGACACAACGGGTCACAGCGGGGGACACAGCGGGACACAGTGGGGGAAACAGAGGGGTACACAGAGGAACACAGCGGGGAACACAGCGAGGACACAGCGGGACCCAGCGGGACACAGCGTCGATACAGAGAGGACACAGCGTTACACAGGGGGTACACAGCTGGGGACACAAAGGTTTACAGTGGGGGACACAGCGGGAGACAGCGGGACACAGTGGGACACAGCGGGGACAAAGCGTGAGACACAGCGGGGGACAGAGCGGGAGACAGCGAGGGACACAGCAAGGACACAGCAGGACACAGCGGGGACACATCGGGGACTCAGCGGGGGACACAGCGGGGGACAAAGCGGGACACCACGGAACACAGCGGGACACAGCGGGAAACAGCAGTGACCC
>NW_012288327.1:0-1933 GCF_000151885.1 Dipodomys ordii
CAGCGGGGGACACAGGGGGACACAGCGGGACACAGCGGGGACACAGGGGGGACACAGCGGGGGACACAGCAGGGACACAGCGGGGGACACAGCGGGACAGAGCAGGACCCAGCGGGACACAGCGTCGATAAAGCGGGGACACAGCGGGACACAGCGGGGTACACAGCTGGGGACACAAAGGGACACATCGGGGGACACAGCGAGGACACATCGGGGACACAGGGGGGGCACAGTGGGGACACAGCGGGGACACATCGGAACACAGCATGGGACACAGCGAGGACACAGCGGGACACAGCGGGACACAGCAGGACACAGCAGGGACCATGCAGGGGACACAGTGGGACCCAGCGGGACACAGTGGGGACACAGTGGGACACAGCTGGGGACACAGCGTGGGACACAGGGGGACACAGCGGGACACAGCGGGGACACAGGGGGGGCACAGGGGGGACACAGCGGGGACACAGCGGGGGACAAAGCGGGACAAAGCGGGACACAGCGGGACACAGTGGGGACAGAGCGGGACACAGTGGGGGACACAGCGGGACACAGCGGGGTACACAGCGAAGACACAGCGGGACAATGCATTAGACACAGCGAGGACAAAAGGGGACACAGCGGAACACAGTGGGACACAGCGGGGACCCAGCGAGGACCCAGTGGGACACAGCGGGACACAGCGGGGGTCACAAAGGGTACTCAGCGGGGGACACAGCGGGGGACAAAGCCGGACATCACGGCACACAGTGGGACACAGCTGGACAAAGCGGGGACTCTGCGGGCACACAGCGGGACAATGCGGGGGACACAGCGGGACACAGCGGGGGACACAGTGAGGACACAGCGGGACAGAGCGGGGTACACAGCGGGACGCAGCGGGACACAGCGGGGGACACAGCGGGAAAAAGCGGGGACTCAGCGAGAACACAGCGGGGGACACAGAGGGGGCCAAAGTGGGACACAGTGGGGACAGAGCGGGACACAGCGTGACACAACGGGACACAGCTAGGGACAGATCGGGACACAGCGGGGGACACAGCGAGGACACAGCAGGACACAGCGGGGGACACAGCGAGGACACATCGGGACAAAGTGCGACACAGCGGAGGACAAAGTGGGAGACAGCTGGGGACACAGCAAGGACAGAGCAGGACATAGCGGGGACACAGATGGGACTCAGCGGGTGACACAGTGGGGGACAAAGCGGGACACCACGGAACAGAGCGAGACAAAGCGGGAAACAGCGATGACCCTGCGGGGACACAGCGGGACAAAACAGGGACAGAGCGGGACACCACGGGACATAGTGCGACACAGCGGGGACACTGCGGGGACACAGCGGGACAAAGTGGGGGACACAGCAGGACACAGCGGGACACAGCAGAGGACACAGCAGGACACAGCGGGGGACAGAGCGGGACAGAGCAGGACAGAGCATGGGTCACAGCGGGACACAGTGGGGGACACGGCGGGACACAGCGGGAGACACAACGGGGACACAGCGGGACCCTGCGGGACACAGCGAGACACAGCGTGGGACACATCGGGACACAGAGGGCGACACAGCAAGGACACAGCGGGACCCAAGGGGGACACAGCGGAACACAGCGGGACACAGCGGGGGACACAGCGGGGACACAGCTGGGGACAAAGCGGGACACAGCGGGGGATACAGCAGGACACAGTGGCGGACACAGGGGGGACAAAGCGGGACACAGCAAGAGACACAGCAAGGACACAGCGGGACACAGCGGGGACACAGCGGGACTCTGCGGGGGACACAGCGTGACACAGCGGGACACAGCTAGACACAGCGGGGACACAGCAGGACACAGAGGGGGACAAAGCAGACACAGCGGGACACAGTGGAGGACACAGCGGGACACAGCGGGGGACACAGCGGAGGACACAGCGGGGGACACAGCCGGAC
>NW_012288328.1:0-3687 GCF_000151885.1 Dipodomys ordii
GCGGGACAGAGCGGGGGACACAGCGGGGGACACAGCGAGGACACAGCGGGACACAGCGTTGGTACAGCGGGGACCCAGCAGGACACAGAGAGGTACACAGCTGGGGACACAATGGGACACAGGGGGGACACAGCAGGACACAGCGGGGACAAAGCGTGAGACAGAAACAGCGGGGGACAGAGCGGGAGACAGCGGGGGACACAGCGGGACACAGCGGGGACACAGTGGGGACACAGCGGGTACTCAGCGGGGGACACAGCAGAGGACAGAGCGGGTGACACAGCGGGACACAGCGGGGGACACAGCGGGACACAGCGGGGAACACAGCGAGGACACAGCGGGACCCAGCGGGACACAGCGTCGAAACAGCGACGACACAGGGGGACACAGCGGGGTACACAGCTGGGACACAACGGGATACAGTGGGGGACACAGCAGGAAACAGCGGGACAAAGCGGGACACAGGGGGACAGAGCGGGGGATAGAGCGGGACACACAGGGACACAACGGGGACAAAGCGGGACACAGCGGGGACACAGCGGGACACAGCGGGACACAGCGGTCACAGCGGGGGACACAGCAAGGACACAGTGTGACACAGCGGGGGACAAATCGGTAGACAGCAGGGTGACACAGCGAGGACACAGCGGGACCTAGCGGGACACAGAGGGGACACTGCAGGGACACGGCAGGACACAGCGGGGGACACAGCGAGGGCACAGCGGAACACAGCGTGGGACACAGCGAGGACACAGCGGGACACAGCGGGACACAGCAGGGACACAGTAGTAGACATAGTGGGACACAGCGGGGGACACAACGAGGACACAGTGGAACACAGCGGGACCCAGCGGGACACAGCGAGACACAGCGGGACACAGCGGGCGACACAGCGAGGACACAGCGGGACACAGCGGGGGACACAGCGGGACACAGCCGGGGACACAGCAGACACAGTGGGACACAGTGGTGGACACAGCGGGACACAGCGGGGACACAGCTGGACACAGCGGGGACACAGTGGGACACAGCGGGACACAACGGGGGACACAGTGAGGACACAGCAGGACAGAGTGGGGTACACAGCGGGACAGAGCGGGACACAGCGGGGGACACAGCGGGACACAGCGGGGAACACAGCGAGGACACAGCAGGACACAGCGTCGGTACAGCGGGGACACAGAGGGACACAGCAAGGTACACAGCTGGGGACACAACGGGACACAGTGGGGACACAGCAGGGAGAAAGCTTGAGACACAGCAGGGGACAGAGCGGGAGACAGCGGGGGATACTGCGGGACACAGCGGAGGACACAGCGGACATAGCGGGACACAGTGTTGGACACAGCGGGACAGAGCGGGAACACAGCTGGACACAGCGGGGACACAGTCGGACACAGCAGGACACAACGGGGGACACAGTGAGGACACAGCGGGACAGAGCGGTGTACACAGCGGGACACAGCGGGACAAAGCGGGGACTCAGCGAGAACACAGCAGGGGACACTGAGGGGGCCAAAGTGGGACACAGTCGGGACAGAGCGGGACACAGCGTGACACAGCGGGACACAGCGAGGGACAGAGCGGGACACAGCCGGGGACACAGCGAGGACACAGCAGGACACAGCGTGGGACACAGTGAGGACACATCGGGATACAGTGCGACACAGCGGAGGACAAAACGGGAGACATCGGGGGACACAGCGGGACACAGCTGGGGACACAGCGGACACAGCGGGACACAGTGGTGGACACAGCGGGACACAGCGGGGACACAGCTGGACACAGCGGGGACACAGTCGGACACAGCGGGACACAACGGGAGACACAGTGAGGACACAACGGGACAGAGCGGGGTACACAGCGGGACACAGCAGGACACAGCGGGGGACACAGCGGAACAAAGCGGGGACTCAGCGAGAACACAGCGGGGGACACAGAGGGGGCCAAAGTGGGACACAGTGGGGACAGAGCGGGACACAGCGTGACACAGCGGGACACAGCGAGGGACAGAGCGGGACACAGCGAGGACACATCGGGACAAAGTGCGACACAGCGGAGGACAAAGCGGGAGACAGCGGGGGACACAGCGAGGACAGAGCAGGACATAGCAGGGACACAGATGGGACTCAGCAGGGGACACAGTGGGGGACAAAGCGGGACACCACGGGACATAGTGGGACACAGCGGGGACACTGCAGGGACACAGCGGGACAAAGCGGGGGACACAGCAGGACACAGCGGGTCACAGCAGGGGACACAGCAGGACACAGCGGGGGACACAGCGGGACAGAGCAGGACACAGCATGGGTCACAGCGGGACACAGCGGGGGACACAGCCGGACACAACGGGGACACAGCATTGGTCACAGCGGGACACAGCGGGGACACAGCGGGACACATCGGGCACACAGCCGGACACAGGGGAGACACAACAGGGAACACAGCGAGGACCCAGTGAGACCCAGCTGGACACACCGTCGATACAGCAGGGACACAGCGTTACACAGCGGGTTACACAGCTGGGGACAAAAAGGGACACAGTGGGGGACATAGCGGGACACCACGGAACACATCGGGACAGAGCGGGATACAGCGGTGACCCTGCGGAGACACAGCGGGACACAGCGGGGACAAAGCGGAACACAGCGAACAGAGCGGTCACAGCGGGGGACAGAGCGAGGACACAGCGGGACACAGCGGGACACAGCTGGACACAGCTGGACACAGCGGGGACACAGCAGGGACACAGCAGGGGACAAAGCGGAACACAGCAGGACACAGTGGGGGACACAGCGGGACAGAGCGGGGGACACAGCGGGGGACACAGCGAGGACACAGCGGGACACAGCGTCGGTACCGCAGGAACACAGAGGGACACAGCAAGGTACACAGCTGGGGACACAACGGGACACAGTGGGGACACAGCAGGGAGAAAGCTTGAGACACAGCAGGGGACAGAGCGGGAGACAGCGGGGGATACTGCGGGACACAGCGGGGGACACAGTGAGGACACAGCGGGACAGAGCGGGGTACACAGCGGGACACAGCGGGACACAGCGGGGGACACAGCGGGAAAAAGCGGGGACTCAGCGAGAACACAGCGGGGGACACAGAGGGGGCCAAAGTGGGACACAGTGGGGACAGAGCGGGACACAGCGTGACACAACGGGACACAGCTAGGGACAGATCGGGACACAGCGGGGGACACAGTGAGGACACAGCAGGACACAGCGGGGGACACAGCGAGGACACATCGGGACAAAGTGCGACACAGCGGAGGACAAAGTGGGAGACAGCTGGGGACACAGCAAGGACAGAGCAGGACATAGCGGGGACACAGATGGGACTCAGCGGGTGACACAGTGGGGGACAAAGCGGGACACCACGGAACAGAGCGAGACAAAGCGGGAAACAGCGATGACCCTGCGGGGACACAGCGGGACAAAACAGGGACAGAGCGGGACACCACGGGACATAGTGCGACACAGCGGGGACACTGCGGGGACACAGCGGGACAAAGTGGGGGACACAGCAGGACACAGCGGGACACAGCAGAGGACACAGCAGGACACAGCGGGGGACAGAGCGGGACAGAGCAGGACAGAGCATGGGTCACAGCGGGACACAGTGGGGGACATGGCGGGACACAGCGGGAGACACAACGGGGACACAGCGGGACCCTGT